>NC_049989.1:1094657-1135121 GCF_000003815.2 Branchiostoma floridae
GGAACTAGACTGCAGGCTAGGGAAGGCCTCAGCTGCTTTCAACCAGCTTGGCAAGCTGTGGTCTAGCAAGAAGCTCTCCCTGGGAACTAAACTGCGATTCTACAACAGCAATGTTCTCTCTACCCTACTTTACGGATGCGAAACATGGCACATGAAGTCAAGCCAAGAAAAGAAACTAGATGTCTTCGACAATAAATGCCTAAGGAAGATACTAGGCATCAGATGGGATGACTTCATACCCAACACTGAAGTAAGAGCTAGGACCAGCCCAAAACCAGTGTCTGTGACAATCCGAAAGCGGCGCTTGAGCTGGTTGGGCCATGTCATGAGACTCTCACCAGACAGACTGGCATACCAAGTTATGCACTGGGCACCACGGGGAAAGAGACGTAGAGTTCGCCCCAGGATGAATTATAGGCACACCATCGAGAGAGACCTACAAACAGCTAACATCAACTGGAGGGATATACAGAGGATAGCTGCCGACAGAGCTTGCTGGGCCAACCTGACTGCCTCATGTGTCGGACGACACGGGAGCCCCTAAGTCTAAGTAAGTAAGTCATCATATTAGGCATGCGGGTACCTTAGGCAAAGATGTTCATAATGATATACATGTTATGCAAATGAGGACTTAATTTGCATAATTAATGAGGAAATTGTATAATTCCATTGTTTTCAATAACTGGATAAATGTAACACATGTTAATTATGATAGGTGGAATATAAGCAGATACTAAATATGGTAATGAGGAACTTATTTGCATAATTTATGTAAAAATTGCAAAACCACTTTATGATTAATAATGGGAATTTTATAATTGCGACATGTGTACGATTGTCAATGATGAACAACACCATGCATAAATTATGTTAATGTCTTAGTCATTTGCGTGAAATTTACAAAAGCTCTAAATTTTCATGGAGGTATGAGGTCGCCGAACTCTAGTTATTTATAAAGGCTTTAGGGATATCTCCGTTTCGCCCGGGAAACGTACGGGAGATCCTTGCTATTTCTACGGTGTCAGGAGTATTGCACAACCGCCCAGTTTATAACAACGAAAGGTCAGCTAAAAAGACAGGCTGACAGAAACGAACCGATGCTTATCAGACTGGTTCGGGTCACCCCTGAGCCAGAGGACACTGGTGACCAGGTTGCTTAACCATTACATTATAACAGAACCAGATGTGGTTAACAGAATTAGAAACAGAACAATCCAACACAGCTGTCCCTGTGACATTGTAAGTCAATGATCAAGGTTGTTCTTTGTTACACTGGGTGTCAGTAGTGTTCACTACTGTGGAAAGTAACATCCACTGCAGACTCCAAGTTTGATGCGAGAGGGCGAAAATAAACCTCCTCACCTCACCTGGAAAATAAACAAGGTGGACAAAAAAGACAAGATTCCCATATTTCATAGCCTACAACAATTACAGAAGTTAACGACATATTTTTGACGACGCCTCAGGGGAGTCGTCAAGTGGTATATATTGCATTCAGTCTGCAAAAATTCTATAGGCACAGGCACAATTGCACAGGCATTTTTCCAAGAATGCTAGTACTCCACAGTATGCTTGGTATGCAAGCCCCCCCCCCCTCCCCTAAATCTGTTCCAGATGTATCTCATGGTATGCAATGGTGGAATGTAGGTCACACTGGCTCCCTGGAGGAATTTGTCCTTTGAAACTAGTGGTAAGACAGGGAAACTCTGCACAATGGATCACGTTGTCTTGGTTGTTATGTTATGTTATGAAGGATACATTTTCTTTTCTAGAGCTTGTTCAAGTCATACGCCACAGGCAAACAGGAAATACTTCTGTAGTGCTCAGCTGTAGGTTTAGGTCACTGGCAGACCATTGTGCTGTACCGGGGATAGCACATTTCTGCTGGCTGTAGGTTTATGTCACAGGTGGGCTAGTATATTGTGCCAGGGATAGTGAGTAGTATAGTGGGGACACGCTGACTATCATTATTCTGGAGCAAGGTGGAGCAGGTCAGAGGGCATCGTCTGCCGGCAAAATCTAGGAGTATTTGCTGAGCTCTGGGTAGGGGTGAAAGAGGGGTCAAGTCGACCTTTTGACCCCCCAAGGTAATTATGACACCCCCCTAATGCCCCCCCCCCCCATGCCCCCCCCCCTCCAATCATGAGGGATACGTAAGTGAGTAAGTATATTCGTGTTAAGTAACGCATACGTATTTGCCATGTACGTGCCTGTTTAATATGTAGGCATATATCAACACAACAACATAAAAGACAGTAGTGTACGGTGATCCTATCACTTGACGTGTATAAAAAAAATATCATAGAATTCATAACCAACGTATATTTCGTCCTATATGTGAAACATGGTATCACATCAGGAAAGAAAAGTTGTACTGCAAACGATATGGCGACCTCACATTACTTCAGGACGAGGTAACCATATTTTTTCATCAGTGTCTGTTCTGAGACCCACTTCTTGCCGTATTCGATCTCATTACTGTAACGAGGCAACGCAGCGAACTCTATTAGATAAAACTTTTTGCCAGCGCGCTTCGTCTGTTTGATGACACTTTGAGGAACATCGCCTGGCTGGTGAGGTAGTGCGATGGACCAGTCTCGATAGAGTGTCCACTCCTCCTCGTCACCGCTGTGGTAGCCGCTGTCGTAGCCAGTGCGTTCACTTTCATCAGATGAAACCGTCACGGAGGACACATCTGTCCCTGTATCACTCTCGGAACCACTTTGATCGCTGTCGCTTTCTTCTGTGGAGTCTCCCTGCTCGGAGCCCAGCACAGATTTAGCGTCTGAGACGCTTTCTTCATCTTGTGACGCCATCGAATCTTCGGAACCAACCGTGTCCGTGTCGTGTTCAGATGACACGTCAGAGTCGTCAAAAACATCGCGTTCCCGGTAAGACCCCGTCTCGGCATCAACGACGACTTCTCCCGAGGCAACACCTGACTTGTCTCGGTGTTTTCTTTCCAGATGACGCTCGAGGTTGAACGCACGATCAAATTCCCGATCACAAATGTCGCAGACGTGAGGCATGCTTTTTCGTCCGGTGGGCAGAAGGAAAGTGATAAGATATTGATGTGCACACTTATATTTGTCGCGCATTTAAGTTTTTAGGGACCATACGTTTCGGGACCCTGTTTGTATCTACGTATGCCGTAAATGCATTTGTGGTATGAAGTATACCTATATGAAACGTATACAGGTATACTAAAAACATAGCAAGTCAACTTCCTGCTGCCACCTTGATCTACACTCCACGCAGACACTGGATGATGTAGACTTACTGAGCGGAGTTGTCCAGCTCTGCCCGGACAGACAATGTCTCAGCGGGCTAATTTGTGGCATGTCGTCCTTCTCCACAACCGGGAAAACAGAAGACATAGGCGACACCTCTGACACCAGTGTTACCGTTGTTGTCGCACATCCGCCACGTGAATACAATTCTCCAATTTCAGCCAACTCCGCCACTGTCATTACAAAGTAGCCAATAACACGGTTCTGCAGCTCGACTCACGAAGGATTTAACTAACTAAACTAAACTAAACTAAACTAAACTAAACTAAACTAAACTAAACAAAACTAAACTAAACTAAACTAAACTGAACTAAACAAAACTAAACTAAACTGAACTAAACTAAACTAAACTAAACTAAACTGAACTAAACTAAAGCTAGAGTTGCCATATGGACCCGTCACTAACTTGGAATCTTCATGCCAAATATCTTCTGTATCTGTATCTATATAGCCGGTATAACCGCCTTTCGGCGTAACACACCAGCTTCGCAGGCACGCGGTGCAGCAGCAGCTGGTTATATTGCACTGAACGATCCGTCACACCTAGCTTTTGCAGAGAAGATGCCCCTACTGTGCTTGGTGATAACAAGTTCCACTCTACGATAGTTCTGGGAAAATACGAAATTTTGAACACATCAATCCTAGGTTGGTAACTCTTGTATTTGAAGTCATGGCCGTTTCTTGTTCGTTTTTGAGCTGGTATTAGATACTTATCAGTCGGCACGTCCACCAGCTTATTGGTCATTTTGTACATCATGCAAAGTCTGGACATTTTCCTTCTGCCTTCAAGTGATGTCCACTGCAGATCTGTTTTCATTTTGGTAACACAAGCATCCCTGTTGTAGTTGTTTGTACAGAATCTGGCAGCTTGGTTCTGTACCCTTTCGAAACAAATCTTGTAATACCCGCCTCACATTATATGCGATCTTCGGACGTACTTCGCGATCGCAGGAAGGTCGGCTGATTTTAAGATCTTAAGATGGTCTTGCGTATTTTTCGCCCAAAACCTGTCCCCCTCACATATAAGCGAGCCTCGTGCGATCGACGGTGAATAAATCTATGATAATGAACCTCCCATGACCTCTTGCACGCGGACAAGGTAATACAAAACGTTCCTCAAAAAAGGCAAGAGATCAATAAATGTTGCTTATTTTGTTGTCGGAATCTTTTTAACCAATGAATGGAATGCGCGGGCATAATAGAAATGACAGTGTCAAGAAAAGAAAGTGTGTCACAAAGCCAGCCTACATACTGCCACAGGGGCCACAATGTTAGAATTACTCTCACATTCCCAGAAATTCAATATTTGTAAACAATCGGAAGTCGGGTGAACGTCGCCCGAACGTCACCCGACTAATGGGCGTTCGCCATCCGATTTGCGTTCGATGATTAATAACTATGTCTGTGCTCACCTATCGGTCTTCAATCGTTGGATTGACGCAAGACTATTGACCGATACCCTTGCGAGGTACGCACGATTTGCACGCACGATCTGCGACTCGGTAACGAGCTCTGCGATCTCGGGGATCTCCTGCGACTTGTCGCTTATGTTAAGAACATGTTTCGCTGCACCGCGACCGTCGGAAGACTCCTGAAAATTGCCGGCGATCCCTAAAAATCGCAAGATGATCGTGAGAACACCGGACGTCTTACTTACGAAAATGTCATTTAGAGCTCGTAAACTAGTCTTCCGATCGAATCGCGCCTAATGTGAGGCGGGTATTACAAAACTCTCAGGAAACTTAGCCTATGTTACAAGATATGCTTGTTATATACCTGATGATGTGTGTAAACTGGTACTTCAAGCCCTGGTGCTATCAGTAGTGCAATATTGCTCACCAGTGCTAGCCAGTATGTCGGATTCGAATATGAGAAAACTGCAGATAGTACAAAATAGAGCGTGCAGACTGTTATTAAAATGTACATCGGACACATCTGTTAGGCGGATGCATCTTGAGCTTGGTTGGCCTACAGTGAGAGATTCTCTTTAAGTACTCTGATTATGTTCTTCAAAATCCTCAGTAGCCACAAACCACAAAATGTGTACAATTCCTTCATACCAGTTAATTCATCCCACATGTATAATACTAGATTTTCTGGATCCAACAACTCCAGACTACCCAAACCTAAAACAAACAGTGGAAAACGTACCTTCCTGTACCGAGCAATTATGCTCTGGAACTCATTGCCATCTGACATTAAGTCACTGTGTACATTGTCCAGTTTTAAACAAGCTATCTCAAACATTGTCATCTAGACCTTTATATAATTGACCTCTAGACACTGTGCTCTATTGTAAATAATTTGTGATTGTTGTATTTTTAAAAAATGTATGTATTCATGTTGATTGAACCTTGGAAGATTAGCCCGTAAGGGCTAAAAGGTTTCTTAATAAACAACAACAACAACAACAACACATCAGATGGTCAGTTTGTCTTTCACTCCTGTCTTCCTTTCAAGGATTGCCCGACGGCCACCTATGACGAAACAAGAAATGCTTTTAAAAAAAGCTGGCAAGGCAGCCTCAAATAGTGAGAATACAACGGTGGAAGAGGGTAGTTCATGAATGACTGGAAATGCAGTGTTGTCGGTAACCACACTGGTAGAGTATGGTTAAGCGTGTGGAAGTGCAGACTTTGGCACAGTGCACTAGTGGTAATCAATCGATAATTTGGCACAGTGGTAATCAATTGAGTTGAAGTGCAGAGTTGAAAGGAATCTATTTTATGCTCGGATTGAGTGTTGAATTTAATTTATGATAGAAAGCTGCAATGCTTCGAAAAATTCCATTTGTGTTAGTGTAACTTCTTTTAATGTAAAAGTAAAGAAAAACACACTACGGATACTGCATTAATTTGATTAAAGAATGAAATGAAATCAACAAGGACTTGTATAGTGGTATCATTTTCTTTCTTTTTCTTTCCACCACTGCCTCCCTCAGACCACTGGCACGGCGGGGACAGGTGCGGGGTGACTGGACTTCCCCTGGAAAGGCCTAATACTTCAGAGCTTCTGACACAATATCCGGGCAGCACATGCGCAGGGTCTTGTCAGTCTCCACCTTAAGCTTCTCTAGGAAGTACACTTTGTCCATCCAGGGGAACCTGACCAGCTCCATCAGCTCTCTCATCTCATTCTTCCTCTTCCTGGTGTCATGGTTGATCCATGTCATCACTGCTGTGTACACAGTTTCTCCAGGTGCATTGAGGTCATCTGATGAGATGAGCTTCATGAGCTGCTCTTTTGTCAAATCAAGCAACTCTGGTGTCTTGATGACTGCAGTAAACTCATGGCAAACGACAGCACATCTGCTTCTAGGATAGGGTTTGTTTGTTTGTTTATTTATTCGCACAAGTATTACATTAAAACACAAAACGAAAACAATGGATAAAACAGGTGCAGGAGGAGGGAAAAAGCTTGTGAAGCTTATACTTAGCCCTCCTCCTTTAAACTAAACAAAATTGATTATGATATATAATAATAAAGTAAAGTAATACATAGAATAATAATGATACAATAAGGATAAACAAGTAATTAATGGTATGAATTAACGATGAATGATAAAGTAACGTAATATGTAGAAAATGATAATGATGCAATAAGGATAACCATGTAATTAATGGTTTGACTTAACAATAAATAATAAATCAGCATAATACTTAGAAAAGGATAATAGTGCAATAAGGATAATCAAATAATGGAATGAATTAATATAATATGATTAAAAAGAAAAAAATGTGGCTACTACAGGGGGCTCGGATGGATTAACAGATGGATTTTCAGATTACGTTTAAAAGTCAGGAGAGAGGAGGTAATATTCTTAAGGGAGGGGGGAAGATCGTTCCATATTTTAACACACATGTATTTAACAGACATTTGGGCAAGAGAGGTTCTGAATAGGGGGATGTGCAGATTTGTGCTTTGGCGAGTTTGATAATTATGAAACTGCGAGCGAAAATTGTTGAGCATGCCACCCAAGTTTACCATCTTCAGGCAGTTCTTGACACACAAAATCTCTGATAGGAATTTTGTGCATGCATCCTTGACTGGTAGAATCTGTAAGAAGTTGGCTGCTTCCATCAGTTCTACAGAATTGTCTTCAGTGATCGTAACCCTTGGCGTAGTCAACAAGAAGCTACAAGGCATGGTTGCTTTGTTCTTCAATGATCACCTTATGCTCCTTGCTCTCGAGGTGTCCATTGCAGAACATTGCGCGAAAATATCCGCTACAAGCAGCAAGTATGTTTCTGTGGCAGGGGATTTCTCTCCTGGAGACACACAGGATGACGTCCGCCAACATGTTCTCTGATCGCAGTTCCTGCAAACCCTGCAAGAGGGCGCTCGAGTGCGTGTCGTGACAGAAGTCAAATGATGTCAGTGACCTCTGTGTTGATACCATTGTAGCCCAATCCTGCAACACAACACAAGCTCTTTATTAGTTGAATTCCATGTAGGAACTTCCTACTTAGATGGATCAATGCAAGTGCATAACAAGATTAACAGAGACGCCAGACCTCAACTCCTTCACGAAGCTCAGAGATACACACACGCGCACGGACACATGCACACACCCACAGAAACATACCCCACCCCCCTTGCGCATACACATACATGTACACACACATACATGCACATGTACATTCACACACCATTCCGTGTACGCCTTGGACCAACTAGCCACCAGTCTTAAGACTAATCCAATCAGCCCGATAAGTCGTGTTAAAGGTCTACTACGTAGTTTTTTGCGCTCAAATTTGAAATATTCTAGAAGAAATTTCAGATTTACTACCACTTTTTGACAGTTTTTGACACTTTTGTGTCATTTTTCACGTTTGCAACGTAAAGGATTAGCCTACAAAACATTCTGCTCTAGGCCCACTGTAACCTGTTGACCTCCCTAGTTAGACCAAGTTGGTTAGACCCTCCTGTTTGTAAAACAGCTTGCCACCGGTAGGTCCCCCGGGGTGGGGTAATCAGTTAGCACATGCATGGCAGACTGCAGATAAAGAACACAATAGAGATCTTCTTTGGAAACACCCATATCTAATCATTCTAAAATAGCATATAATCATGAACTTATTAGTCTGTTTTGTAGGGTATCAACAAGCTGAGGTCATATTCCCTTCAAAACTGAAAGAAACCTGTACAGAAAACTAACCTACTGTACTCAAAGGAAGCCGTCAACTGGCCCCCCACTGGGAAGCCAGGCTGATAAGGAACACCAGCCAGGCAGTGACCAGGCCTGAACCCATCTTTTTGTTGGAAGATCACAATTTTTATACATGCTTATTTGGTGCAATGATGTCGCAGCGTCTCTCCCTAAATATTGGTATGCAATGCTATAGGGTTGATTGAACTAACAATGTAAAGAAAAAGTAGGAAAAGCTACTTTTTGTTTTGTTCAAATATTACGTAGTAGACCTTTAATAGCCCTTCCCAAGGGTACAAGATCGGTGACATATCAACTAATTTGAACCCAGAACCTTTGGGTTATGTAACACACACAATAGCTTCACAGATAGCTTCTTTATTGAGTACAAACAACCCCTACTGCTAAAACAGCTTTTGTCCCAATGGACTTTCGTAGGTCCAAGTAGCCTGACGTGATAGCCAGCCCAGGTAGACAGCCCAGGTACACAGCCCAGCCTTTTCCGTAAACCCTATCAGAGGCCTTCTCAAGATTGTCTTCAACACCTAAATACCTGAATTGTATTACATTTAAGATATTTAGCATTTGGTGTTTAAGACAATCTTGGGAAGACCTCTTTTTTTGAGGTGGCGGTATAATGACACCAGGTGGAATTATGATCGTCGACAGTATACACAGCAGGAGAGAGAGTTTCTATTTTGATATGAAAGAACACACCCTTGAATCACACAATCTTTCGATATGTTGCCTTTTGCTTTATAGGCCTCTTTTCAAACCGTAAGTTGCCTTTTCACCTAAGTCTTAATCTTCTTAAATTTGTATCTTACATAACGTTACGTAATTCCTTAATAGGTTCACATCATCAGCTACCCCCCTCCCCAACCAAACACACCTCCTGACTCACAGTGATTTCGAATTCTGTTGTCTTCTCAGTTTCAAATTATATCGGCCCTGGAAATTACGTGGCAACAGCACGTTATTCTTACTGGACAATGTAAGCAGCTCCTGTTTTATATCCCGGGAATATTAAAAAGGTAAGCCGGGGCTGTCTGAGGATCCGGTCTTCTCAACTCCGTCTGGATGAATCATTCATGAATGCGATCGACGCTTAACAACAAAATTGCGGCCCCTTTTCTGCCGCAAATTTTGTCCTTTTGAGACAAAAGAAATGTTGTAAATAAAAAATAAAGTGTATAGTTTTGGATTCTTCACAGATTTACCGCGCACCACTTTTGTAACTTAAATATTTGGGGAAACTCAGCCGAGCCGAGTGCGTCTTTCCAGAAAACAATAAGTCCGGAGACGGAATGACGTATGCCTGGCCGGAACGCTGGTCCAGGGCAGCGCCACTTTGGGGGACCTAGGGGGCGAAGCCCCCCGGAAGCTCTTGCATTTTAGGCTATTCAGAAGTCTTATTTTATCAGTTTTAGGGCCATGTCAAGATATCAAAACAAAAAATAGTATAAACAATTCTTTCCAAAAAATTAACATGGCCCTCCCCCTATTTAAAAAAAAATTAACATGGCCCTCCCCCCACCTAAAAAAAAATTAACATGGCCCTCCCCCCCTAACGCACCAGCCCTCCCCCCCTGATAAATATCGTACAGTCCCTAAGGACAAAAGGCGCGGGAAACTTCCCGAAAGGTCAAGGGTTATTACAGGTTTACAGAAGGTGTGATATTTTAAAAACCTACAGTATTTACATGTTCTTAATTCCTTTTTCTACTACCAAGGATATCTAACACACTTTCTAACCTCCATACTATTACTTTCCAAACATGAAGTACATTGTACATATCTGATGACTCTCAAGTCTCAAGCTAACTAAAGTCTAAACTCAATTTCAGCTTGACAAGTACTGTCTTTGACCTGTTGACCTGTACTTAGCTCGGTCGAGCAAAAATGTACAATAAAGGTCTTCATTCATTCAATAACAAGAACGTCTTAGTTTGGCCTTTCACACATCCAAACAAGTCAAAACAGCAGCGTTGCAATCAGCGGTATCTAGAACCAACATGTGCACAGTTGAATCAAGGAGGTTGAAAAGGGTTGAATAAAATACAACGACGAGAGGCAGAGGAATTTTGGAGGAGACATTAACATTCATCAGGTGACAGAATACATGGCGGTAGGTACAATGATGAGGTGCGAAACTACTGAACGGCGTGTCTGCGTGCTCCAACATACGTCGGATTCTCTACGAGTTCGTACGGAAGCGGTACTTACCACTTAGGCCATGTTGATTTGATTATATGGATGACATCCTCTGGGAACTCCATAACTGATGCGAGCGAGCGAATAAAAAAAAAAGTTTGGCCCAAAAAAAAAGTTGCCTCCAGTATGAAATCAAAGTGGCCAGGAAGGTTTAACATATAACACACATAGTATGGTATACCAACAGTTAGGTGTAGGGACCAGTACATTATACGGGTGCAAGGCATTTTTTTCTTCTTGGGCCAATCCGAAAAAAAAAACAGACCTGGAAAAAAATCAGAGGAACAGGTTTCGCCAATTACAAAATGGCCATACTATGTCGGCAGGCATTTGGGGTCTTACCGGCGGCCAAGAAGACAACAAGAGGAAGTTAGCCTTTATTACTTGGAGATGGGATTTTCAAATGCCAGTGGGAGTCCAATAATCCACCAAACAGATTCGTTTGTAGCAAAACTGACCAATTACCATTGTTTTGAGTATTGCCAGTTCTCAAGTTTCCACAGACAATCAGGTCCAGGTTCAGATCCGGACCTGAAAATGATCCTCTGGACCTGAACGGGACCTGAATTTTCTGTACTGGTACCTCCCCCTACCAACAGTAGATTTTTTTCTTTCTGTCCTTTCACATCTTATTCTTTGACTTTAGATTTATTTTGGCATTCTATGGCATTAGTTATCTGTTTTCTGATACTTTTTGTTCAATCTACAGAATATTTGTGCTCATTTTACAGCTGCTTTGCACAAGTTATTGTGTGGTCGAAAACTTTTTTTTTTGGAAACGGCCGAAAATTGGTGCGAGCGCGGATGTAGTCCATATAATCAAATCAACATGGCCTTACGGATAAAAAAATTGCCCACGTTTTGGCACGTAGACGTATTTGCACGTATGGCGATTTGAGCCCTTATCTTTAGAAACCACGTTACGAATTTTAGAAAAATCGAGTATTTGATCACAGAGCAAAACTTTACCCACTAGTGGTAACCAATTGTAACATTTGATCTAGTGGCAGGATTTGTCACTTATACTAATACGTCAATATGACGCGTCTATATCATATAGGAACTACACCAGGGCCAGGTTCGGTGTACAGTTCGATGTGATCTTTATTACTATGACTCGATTAGGTCTAACGGAAGCGATACTTTAGATATACTGATTAGCTTGATACACGTAAATTAAGAGGGGTAAGTCCTTATAGTTTGATCATGTTGATTTAGTGTTGGAAGTAAAGTTTTAGCATTTTTCTATAATTGATACACAGCATAAGATATACTAGACTAAGTAGTACCTGTAACGTTACAGAAGTTGCCTGGGTGACGCTGAATTTAACCGGTGATGAAACTGACGGACGGACGGAAGATGCGAGTCTGTGCCCAATCTCTCTGATCCTGACCTCTGATCTTACGCGTACCGCGCTTATATTACGTCAACTGGAGGCGGGGTTAAGCGAGATCTGGCGAGAGCGGCGGGGTGGGGGCAAGTGACCTCAGGACGTGCACAGGATCACGTGCTCTCACCACGTGACCCCTTCATTTCTTGGTGAGGCCTTGAACTTACTGATCACCCCTCGTCAGTGTGGATACAGTAATGCGCCAGCCCCACCGTTACTTCCGTAAGGGACACGCCTCTTCATTTTTCAAATAAGGCCATGTTGATTCAACTATATAGATGGCATCCTATTGGAACGCCAAAGATCATGTCGAAGTGGCAATGAAAATGTTTGACCCTTCCCATAAAGTTGCCGTCATTATGAAATCTAGGTGGTCAGAAAGATGGAACAAATGACTAAACACATGGTGTATGGAGTACAGAACAACAATATATTGATATTTCACATCTTCTTCTTTGACTTATGTCACATTATTTTATGCTTTCCCATATATCAATTTTTGCAATTCACGGCATATTTTTATCATTTAGTAGTTGCTTTACACGATTTAAACCATGGTCTAATTTTTTGAAAACGGACGAAAATTGTTCGTAGATGGCGCCATCCACATAATCGAATGGCAATGGCCTAATATACACTGTATGTGTATTCATCTAATATGCTGAAAACACAACTCAGTCTGAGAAACGTGTAGCACACTTGGTTTGAGATGTCGAGCTGCAGTGGTACTTCTTTACCTTCTGGCTTCAGTTCTACCACAGGATCACGGTAAGGATAGGAGCTTTTGCACTTGCTTCTAATCATTCATTACTTGTGTACAAAGAACAACGTTTTCACATTAAAGGTAAAAGGTAGTCCCATAGTCTTTTGGAGGCTGTGTGGGCAGTGGGTTGTTATCCACTGTGTTTAGGGTACAGTATTGGAAGGCGGGGCTTAACCCTTCATAGCAAAAGTTTTAGCGGTAGAGTCCATATATCTTGCCGGTAGAAATTCTTCCACCGCCTCTTACCTCTTCAATGAAAGTCAGGTACACATTTTCTGGATGGAGTGAGGAAGTTGCGTTTTAAGTGCCTTTCCAAGACCACATGTACACGATAGCATGAAATGATTTGAACCAAGGACCTCTGTGGTTTGGGCCAAATACCCTGTAGTTACGCTACAAGACCCCGCGTTTAACACTGAATTACCACAATCCTTGACGCCAACACCGGTACGGTATCTTTTAGAACGAGACAAAACATTGTAGCCTACCTGACAATATGGAAACGTTCGTAAACAGGTCATTTTTCAAGATATCTATATCGTTGTAATTGGTTTGTGATCCGTTATAGGCGTGAAGATGCATAGTCTAAGCCTAAAGCTCTTCGATATTTTAGATGATCGCTTGTAAGCATGATTTTAATATGGTCTCTTTTCAATTAGCCAGGTTTAACTTTCAGTGCAATTCTCACCGGAGGAGTGTATGCAAATGCCAACACAATTCAGGCTCAAACGTCTGCAAGATGATATTTCAAATAAAGACTTCAAAATAGTGTTCTTGCTCATTTTTGACGGTAACAGTGACATTAGAATAAGTTTTATCGAAATATTAAACGAATGAGTGGGAATTAAAACATCTGCGTTGTGACTCGCATGTCTTCTTGCACAGTTTACAGTTTGCCTGTAGCTTACACAATAACTAGACATAAATTACGTCATTGTCAGGACGAAAGACAGATAAAAGTATTTGCTAACATTAGAGTCCATTCCAAGACACCATGAGGGTTTTTAGGCGATATTTATAATTAGTCTGAATTATTTTGAATAAAAGAATATCTGAGCCACAATAATTAAATTATTTTCAAAAAATTGACTAAGAAAATACTCATTTATTTGATTTTCTTTGAATATTTTGGAAACATTTTGAAAGTAACTGTACAAAAATATCTTTATTTAGAATAATTGTGAAACCTCTCTGTGATTATTTCACATTTACAAATATTTACAAAAAGTGGTAAACCTGGCCAAATGGTAAAATTAGTTTATTGCCCCCATAAAAGTTGGCCCTATTGTTGCATCTGTATACTTTTAGATTTCACTGCTGGGCACTGGTGGATCCTTTGTGGTGGGCCATTGTTGTATGGCACCCAACCATACTTTGCAAGGATGTGTGAATTGCTATCTTCCCAGCCCACCGAACCATTTACAAAAAAATGGTAGAAAATGATAGAAAATGGTAAATAATGGTAGAATGCTGTTATCATTATTTAGAAACCATTAGAAGTATCCAATTCCACACCATGAATATTTCCAAAGATTAACAGGACCAGGGAAATATCTATAAAGTTGAAACAGTGTTAAAAATATTTCTGAAGTATCAAATGTCCTAGACACATAATTACAAAACTTTAAAATCAATTCTAAACAATGGCAACAAACATCCGCATTGTGTCTTGGAATGGACTCTAAAGCAAACACCATTATTAATACGGTCTTGTGCATGGATAAGGGTCACCTCAGTTTGAAATTGCATGACACCGCAAGTATGTGTGTTTTCAACTAACACGTGTGCTGGGTTCTTAAATGGCCGTTATGTCCAAAGTGACAGCCATAATTTGATTACTTGTATATTACTTGAAGTACTTTTTTTCTCATGTTCGTGAACTTAGAAGGTAGAAGTAATTTTTTTCTGTCTTGAATGATACTTGTTGCTATTGAATACTCCCACTCACTCATTCATCCTCGCCGCATATCAGGCTTCGCTGAATACAGAAAATGTCGTATTTTGGTCATGCGCGTATCAAAGCTTCTTCGTCTACCTAACACATCTAAGGGAGAAGGGAACACGGTGGGCTTGGGTGAAACGCGGGCTGTGGCACAATTGTGGCCTTGCACTACATGTAGCAACTACCAAAAAGCATGACCCTACCTGAATATACAGCAGATGGTTCTTTACGTCTACTTTTAAAGGGCCTATGCTGTCCATCGTACTCGTAAGAAACTGTTACAGTTCCTGATTACATTCAACTACAATAAGTATGTGATGATTCAATGGACATAGACATTTGTACAAAGGGTACATGCTTATGTTGTGTATATTTCGGAACCAGGCACCATGACTCGTGACAAAATATTTCATTGCAAAGTGAAGCAAATATGATGATGACCTGCTATTGTCTATAATTGAGATTGTCATGCACTGTTCGCTTCCCAACTTCTTCACGAGATGTGGTGCTAGCTTCCGACCAGCTGCTGTGTGCTATATAACATTCACACACAGAAAATAGAGTTCGGCGACCTCATACCTCCATGAAATATTGAGTGTTTTTGTCTATTTTATGTTTGTTGATGATGACTTGCATGTAATGATATTCGAGTTATTTCTACTAGTTGTGTGGATAGTTATCACATGGGCACTATGGTAATATGCAGCAGGTGTGGGGAATCTTTATGATGTTTATATTATCACGTTATGATAGTACTGGCAACTTGCAAGGTAGAGAGTATGTTCAGAATTCATAACAAATAACTGCGACACATCAGGATACAAACACATCTTCAACACAAGCAATAAGACACAAAATGTCCATCAACCAATACCCACATATAGGTTACGGAGACAAGTTTATGCTAGATATATAATAATCCAAGCACATACCAACACAACATCAGCGTAACGCCAAGTGGAGCACGAAACATCTAACAGCACATACGAAGTATAACACACCAGGTCCCCAAAGGCACAAGTGGATAAATACAAAGTTAATTATCATATTCAAATTGTCCAGGATCGGCAAACAGTTGCTCTAAGGAGTCAACTGTTACAGATACCCTAACCGGTTGCTATATGACGTCAACTGTTCAGATAAGGTAAGTCCAAACACATCCACATAATAGATATGTAATAAAACCGAGTACATATTAACAAAACTTCAGCGTGACGCAAGGTGGACCACATAATATCTAACAGCACAAAAGAAATATAATACAACATGTCCCTAAACGCACAAGTACATAAATACAATTTATTATCACTTTCAAAACTGTCCTGGTTCCCCCAAACAGACTCTACGATGTCACCTGTATATCGCTAATATAGGGGTGATTTCTGATATCATTACATCAATTTATAACGACAGATGCGGGGCCCAAAATCTAATCACTTCCAGCTATCGTCACACCCCACCAACACACCAAGTATGAAACCAATCCATCAAGCCGTTCTTGAATAAATAAACTCAAACTCAAACAGACAGACAGACAAACATAACAGAAAATATAACCTCCGTGACATTTCATGGAGGTAATTAAGAAAGACGTGGGTAACTGACTTTCAGCGGAGCTGAACTGAAGTGCACGCGCACACCTCAGATAGCAGCTTAATTATGCTTTTCTCTCACATAATTTTACTGATTTCGCCTAAGTAATGCTTAAGACTAAAAGGCTTTTTACGTGATAACTAAATGTCTGCCCCGAAATATGAGCTCTGTCGCGGCACCTTATTTCTGTGTTTGGCCGCAAACTTACTGATCGTACCTCTTGTGTGTCCTATACTGGCCTGTTAGGCGTCATTATGAAATGCATAAATTTAGCGTAGAAACTCTGAGCAGAGTTATCATTTCACATGGCGATGGATAAAGCAAGACACATCCAAAAAAAACATGTGTTATGTCTTGTTCCCTGTGCAGCATCAGGAGTTGATTGAATTTGAAGTGTTGCCAATTGCAGAGCAAATTGAAATTCTCAGGTTGTCGTCTGTGATGTCTCTTATGGGGTGAAATTGGCACCTTTGTCGCCCTAGAATCTGGATTGAATATCCGTGTGTCCTCCCACTACTTTATTGGCCGCACAGGTCACAATGTCACACGGCTACTGCACAGCCACCTTCGCTTCTAGCAGCGCTGGCTTTTTTTGGTAGGCCTGGTTCGCGGCTGTCAACACGGGCTTCTCTACTGTAGGGAGACCGAGTTAGCGTCTCCCCATAAACGCCAGCACTGCAAGAAGACTGCCAAGGAGGATGGCTACTGCCATTCTCCGCCTTGCCGAAATCTCTGTTCGCCACTACTGTAGTATACATGTTCAAACAGCTGTGGTTTCTATAAGTTGTTTATATGCAGAAATGCAGAAAACTATCAGTGCACACACACATACACACACACACATAGGCGAGCCCCCCCCCCCCCACACACACACACACAAACACAAATACACAAACAAATGCATACACAGAAACATAGTACACACACAAGTAAACAAACACGTATTACACAGAAAAATTCCCATACAAGGAAAGAACAATCAAATTTTTTGACGGATAAGCAACGTTACATCTGCAGAAGCGGAACAGTTCTCTGTGCCAATCTTGACGGTCCCAGAAATGCCACAAAGATGTTTTCACTCATGGTAATTGAAGCGTAATTAGATAAAAGGGTGTGAAATATTGTCATGTCACAAAGGACAGGTTTATCCACTTTAAAGGATGGCAAAATTGGAAGGCCTCCATTTGGAACCAACATAAAATCAGCGATTAGAATGAAACCCACCCTTCCAAGACACGGTGCCTTGCCAAACCTGTGACTTGGAAGTGCCTGCTTTTTTTATTGCAACCATTGGCTAGCTAACGAAAATATACGTCCATAACATGCATAAATCTGCATAAAGAGCCCAGAACGATATGTCCCATACAGGTACTCTCCATGCACAGGTTGGTGGGGAAAATCGTGGCCTTTTCCTTTCATCCGTTTTATTCGATCGTTCTTCCCACCAAAATGGCGGGAACTCATACAAGCCCACCCACATGCTCGTACACACACACAGACACGCACATACATATATATATATATAACCGTTAGATATCTATATATAAATTCGTCACAAAAGGTTTGGAAAATTAACTTCAGTTCCAATGTTTCTGCATGTAGTTTAATGTATCATATATCAATCAAAAGCTTGTGTGATTCCCTTTCATATGGTATCAAACTCGTTATCTGTTCAACACCGATCGTCCTGTTGGTATTGCCGCATGTGTCAGTGAAATGTCATTACCTCCATGAAATGTCATGGAGGTTATATTTATCTCCAGGAAAAATGGAGATATAGTTTTGGGTGTGTCTGTGTGTCTGTGTGTCTGTGTGTCTGTCTGTGCGTATGTGTGTCTGTGTGTCCGGATTTTTGTAGTGAGCATAACTCATGAACCTCAGGATGGATTACGATGATATTTGCTTTGTGGGTAGGTGTTGGAAAGGCAAAGGTCAAGGTCAATTTTGGGCCACCTAGTATGTGACCTTGGTACTGCATATGCTATGGTCTTGATTTTTGGATGGCAGATAGCTTGTGACATAAGGGATATGTGGTGTATATTTGGTCCCCCTAGCAGGTTGCTCTAGAACTACAGGGACATTTTTGTCAAAATCTTCTTAGGTAGATAACTGAAGAAAGGAACGACAAATTTACATGATATTTGGTATGTAGGTAGCTTTGACAGAGATGCACATCATCAAGTGCAAATTATGCACACTGACACTTAATTTGCATATTTAATGAGGAAAATCTGTATTTGCAGTGTTTCCTTTATAGAACTCAAATACATGCAATATATGTAGTTTTTGTGGCAGGTGGAACATTATCAGATACCAATTATGCAAATAAGTCCTTAATTTGCATAATTGATACAAAAGTGTCATTATTTATGTAATGATTTGACAATCAACATAGTGACCGGCGTAGGTTACTTACAGGTGTACATAACTAAGCATAGATTATGCAAATGTGGAAGTCATTAACATAATCAGACTTTTTCATAGAGATATGAGGTCTCCGAACTCTTGTTTCACCAGCGTTTGTGTGTCTGTCTGTCTGTCTGTCAACAAGATAGCTCCAGAACGGCTGAATGGATTAGTTTCATACTTGGTGTGTTGGTGGGGTGTGATGAAAGCTGGGAGTGATTAGATTTTGGGCCCCTAGCGGCTTTTCTTGTTACTGCAGCGCAGCTTCCGGTTTTGCTATCTCGTGTTCTGAACAAGATATGGTCCCAATTTTTAGGTGTGAGATAACTCTTGAGCTCAGAAATAAGTGACATAAGCTTGGGCCCCATAGCGTCCAGTTTGGGGACAGTAGGGACATTTTTGTCAAAAACTTCTGAAGTGGATAACTCAAGAAGGGAACAATGGATTTTCATGATTTTTGGTATGTAACAAGTTAGGTACCTTAGACAATGTTATACATTTGTACAAGATAAAATACTAATTATGCAAAATTAGAATACATTTGCATAATTAATGAGCTTATTCTATCATAGCAGTTTTTTTTAAGTATCTCTTGTACCGGACATGACATGGTTTTGATATTTGGGTGGTAGATAGTTGTTAATGTCATAACAAAGTGGGGCAGGTTTCAGCATTTAATTTTGGAACTGCAGGGGCGCGTTTTTGTCAAGACACTCCAAAGAGGATATGATGGATTGCCATCATTTTTGGCATGCAGGTAGCTTAGGCAAAGATGTTCATAATGATATACATTTTATGCAAATGAGGACTTGGTTTGCATAATTAATGAGGAAATTGTCCAATTCCATTGTTTTCAATAGCTGAACTTCAGTAACTGTAACGCATGTAAATTATGATAGGTGAAACATAAGCAGATACCAAATATGCAAATGAGGAACTGATTTGCATAATATATACAAAATAACAAATCCGCATAATGACTAATGATGGGAATTTTATACTTGTGACATGTGTACGTTAGTCAATGATGAACATCGCCTTGTATAAATTATGTAAATGGTAGGTCATTTGCATGAAATTTAAAAAAAGCTCTAAATATTTCCTGGAGGTATGAGGTTGCCGAACTCTAGTTCAATCAATCCTTTTTTTCACGTCATGTTTGGTATACAGAACATACAGGTTTGTTTTAGCACATCTGAGTAGTATCTGCCCTTTTGGCAGTTGGATGGCCAAATCAAAGCGTGGAGGCGGCAAGGAGAACTACACTCTGACACGGCAAGAGTAACTTTTGGTGGTGGAGGCAGCGTCATGGCATAACCGCCATAGGAAAAACAAAACTTGTTATCATTCTAGGCAACCTCAATGTGGTGAGATATAGGGACACCATCCTCTATCCTACCTCTTCAATATTGGACCAAATGCCATTCTACAAGATTTCAACACCCGTCCAGACAGAGTAAGGACCACTGCAGACTACCTCCAGGATGTAATGCTGGAGTACAGTCTTAGGATGGAATAGCCTTCCTACTACCGCTATCATATTTTTACGATATTCGGACGTACTTCGCGATCGCTGGAAGGTCAGCCAATTGTAAGATTTTCAGAGGGTCTTCGTATTTGTCGCCCAAAAATTGTCCCTGTCACATTTAAGCGAGGCTCGTGCGATCGCCGGTGAATAAATCTATGGTAATGAACCTCCCATGACCTCTTGCAAGCGGACAAGGTAACACAAAACGTTCGTCACAAAAGGGCAAGAGATCAATAAATGTTGCTTATTTTGTTGTCGGAATCTTTTTAACCAATGAATGGAATGCGCGGGTATAATAGAAATGACACAAGAAAAGAAAGTGTGTCACAAAGTCAGCCTACATACTACCACAGGGGCCACAATGTCAGAATTACCCTCACATTTAAAGAAATTCAATATTTCAAAACAAACGTAAGTCGGGCGTTCGCCATCCGATTTGCACGATCTGCACGATCTGCAGGCGACTTGGTAACGAGCTCTGCGAACTCAGATATCACCGGCGACTTGTCGCTTTTGTTAACAACATGTTTCGCTGCACCGCGAACATCGTACAACCCCTGAAAATCGCCGGCGATCCCAAAAAACTGCGGGATGATCGTGAGAACATCGGGCGTCTTACGAAAATGTCATTTAGAGCTTGCAGAATCGTCGTCCGATCGATTTTCACCAAATATGGTGGGTATAAGGATTATGGCTAGCACTCGATTGAACAACTCTTGGTTCAAATTTGATAAACTGATTAACATGTTCTGTTTATTCAACTTAAGTTCGTTCACAAGTCAATACCGACAGAAGAAAATGAGCTGAATGGAGTGTTTGGCTTTAGTAGGGTATAGTAATTTCGGCACTTTATTTTTGTGACACCCTGTACGTAAGCAGACGCTACTAATACCCCCGTCACATTACTTGAAAATCGATCGGACGACAATTCTGCAAGCTCTAAATGACATTTTTGTGAGTAAGACGTCCGATGCTCTCACGATCATGCCGCGATTTTTCGGGATCGCCGGCGATTTTCAGGGGTCGCACGATGGTCGCGGTGCAGCGAAACATGTTCTTAACATAAGCGACAAGTCGCAGAAGATCTCTAAGATCGCAGAGCTCGTTACCGAGTCACAGATCGTGCGTACATCGCAAGGGTATCGGTCTACATTCGATTGATAGTCGTGCGTCAATCCAGCATCGACCTAGTTATTAATCATCGAGCGCAAATCGGATGGCGCCCGTCAATCAGGCGATGTTCTCCCGACTTCCGTTTGTTTACAAATATCAAATTTCTGCGAATGTGAGGGTAATTCTGACATTGTGGCCCATGTGGCTGTATGTAGGCTGCTTTTGTGACATAATTTCTTTTCTTTCGTCAGTTCTAGTATGCCCACGCATTCCATTTATTGGTTAAAGAGATTACGACAACAAAAGAAACAACATTTTTTGATAGAGTCGATTCCAAGTCACCGTGCAGATGTTTGTTGCCATTGTTTAGAATTGATTTTAAAGTTTTGTATTTATATGTCTAGGACATTTGATACTTCAGAAATATTTTAACACTGTTTCAACTTTATAAATATTTCCCCGGTCCTGTAAAACTTTGGAAATATTTATGATGTGGAACTGGATACTTCTAATGGTTTCTAAATAATCATAACAGCATTCTACCATTTTTACCATTGTTTGTAACATTTTGTAAATAGGACAGTGGTCTAGGAAGATAGCAATTCACACATCCTTGCAAAGTATGGTTGGTTGTCATGCAACAATAGCCCACCACAAAGGGTCCACCAGTGCCCAGCAGTGAAATCTAAAAATATACAGATGCAACAATAGGGCTTACTTTTATGAGGGAAATCAACTAATTTTACCATTTGGTAAAGTTAGCAAATATTTCTAAATATTTGTAAATGTGAAAGAATCACACAGAGGTTTCACAATTATTCTAAATAAAGATATTTTTGCAAAGTTACTTTCAAAATGTTTCTAAAATATTCAAAGGAATTAAAATAGATTAGTATTTTCCTAGTCAATTTTTTGAAAATAATTTAATTATTGTGGTTTACATATTCTTTTATTCAAAATAATTCAGATTTATTACAAATATCACCTAAAAACCCTCATGGTGACTTGGAATGGACTCTATCTTGCCTTTCTGTGAGGAACGGTTTGTGTTACCTTGTCCGCGTGCAAGAGGTCATGGGAGGTTCATTATCATAGATTTATTCACAGATGATCGCACGAGCCTCGCTTACATGTGACAGGGACAGTTTTGGGGCGAAAAATACGCAAGTCCATCTTAAAAGATCTTAAAATCAGCCGACCTTCCTGCGATCGCGAAGTACGTTCAAAGATCGTATATAATGTGACGGGGGTATAAGGTGTACTAAAAATAACCTTGGATGTTCTGTATACCAGAGGTTACGTGAAAAAAGGATTGATTGAATCACTGACACACGGGGCCATAACAGCCGTACGGTACAGTGTTGAACAGAAACAGGGAAATCTGGTCGCTTTTTGGTGACCCACTCACGTAAGCAGGCCTAGTGCTCGTTCCATGAGTTAACAATGATAATGAGTTTGATACCACTGGAAAGGAAAGTACACAAGCTTCCTATGATATATAATACATTGATATATAATACATGAAATTGATGTAGAAACAACGATGATATGATTTACCAAATCTAATAATCCAAACTTTTGTGCCTAGTATATATTTTTATATACACATACAGGCAGACGCCCACTCACACAAACACACGGTTACACAGACATTCACACATAAACACAGACATACACAAACATTGACTCACAAGAACATGCATACACAGACACATAGACTGAAACATAAATTGGAAAAATCCGTTGGGCGAATCAAACTAACGTCCCATCTACAAGAATAGCGGTACAGTTCCCTGTGCCAAGCTCTAAGCACAGAGAAAAATGCCACAAATATGTTTTGACGGTTTTGACCCATGTCCAACCGAAGAAAGCTCAGATAAAAGGGTGTGAAATATTGCACAAAGGACAGGTTTATCCACTTGAAAACATAACAAAACTGGAAGGCTTCCATTTGGAACCAACAGAAAATCAGGCATTAGAATCAATCCTTCCCTCAAGAACACGGAACCTTGCCAAACCTGCGACCTCTCAAGTATGTCGCGTGCCGTGAGCGCCTTGGTTGGGCAACACATGGCATGATAATGTCTATTGCAGCCTGGTCTCGAAAGACTTAAAATGTCATGGAGATTTATTCAATATGTAGGTGCTCGTCACAACTTGATAATTAAGGGCTACGGGGGACATCCATCGTCCCGTTGTTCCCGTTGCACACACACACACACACACACATACGTACACACACACACACACACATACATACACACACACACACACACACAAATACACACACTTACACACACACATAAGCACACACATAAACACATACACACATACACACACATACACACACATGCATACACACATAAACACACGCACACACATACACTTGTCATTCCAAATAATATTGGGTGATAGCTTAAGATTGTGTTAATATGTAGAAATTAAGGGTTGGTCTCCAAAGACTCAAAATGTCATGGAGATTTATTCAATATGAAGGTGCTCGTCATAACTTGATAATTAAGGGATACGGGAGACATCTTTCCGTTGTTCCACTATTTGAAAGATCTTGAAAAAACGCCCCTACAGTTCCAGAGCAAGCTGCTAGGGGGCCAAATATACACCACTTCTTCCTTACATCATAAGCTATCTGCCACCAAAAAATCAAGTTCATAACATGCCCAGGTAAAAAGATATAAAAACTTATGCAGTATCAAGGTCACACACCAGGAAGCGCAATATTGATCTTGACTTTGTCTTTTCAATACCTACCCACATACCAAATATCATCGTAATCCATCCAGAGGTTTGTGAGTTATGCTGACTACAAAAATCGGGAAACACAGACACACACACAGACCCACCAAAACTATATCTCTATTTTTCATGGAGACCAAAGATATAAACTCTTCACTATAAAACAAAGTCTAATAGATTTGATCATGAATCAGAGAAATTATAGCTGAGATGAAAGACTTCTTACATCGGTAAAATCTGTTTCATCTGCTCCAGCGCCATAAGCTATACCTGTATGTTTAGAACCTGGATATCAAACACAGCGGGTTTTGATCACATCGTTAGTAACCTGTAGCAGGCGATGAACAAGAGGATCTAAAGGTTGGGCAATAAGCCACCCAGTGATGACCCCGGCCTTTCCTGAATTTCATGTGTCAAGTTTACACAAGTGGCTTATAAAAACATGAACCAGGCCGCGAGTGTGCTTAACTACTACTGACAGGAGATTAATGACAACTATTGTGGACTGCAACGACGTCCACTAGTGTAAGATATGGGCGCAAGAAGGCAAAACAAAGAAAGGAAGTTCTGCTGCAGTACCAAGGCCACACGCCATCCGATCTTGTCCGCTGTCTTTTAAACATCTATACCCAGGACGTAGTACTCTACTTAGTCGACTTACCAAATATCATCACAAGCCATCCGGAGGTTCTAAAGTTACGATATCAGAAACGCAATAGCGCAATTGATGTAGACAAACAGTAGTAATATGATAGATTATTAGCGGATGGATGAACAGAAAACCATTTTTCTTAGAATCACAGACACCACAGCTCATAGAAAACGTGGAGCTTTCATTTTCCTCTCAAACGAGAAGTCAAACCCAACTTGTCTAGATATAGTCAATACTAATTGTTTAGACTTTGTGACGATGGTATCAATCAACTATATGTCTTCTAGGTTCTAACATGTGCTTGCAATTAGCCTTCGAACAAGAACTTGCAAATAGGCTTTCTGTTAATGCCGACAGTAAAAGGCAACGTACTCCAGTACAGACCACGCCTGGATTGAAACCAAACCTGATTGGTTGTTGACTGTCACGTACGGGGTTACTCCTAGCCGGATAAGAGCCAAAGTGAGGAAAGTGACTTTGCGCGTCTGTGGGATTCTGTCCAAGAGAACAAGTACGTATTTTCTTTTTGTTCCATGACAAGTTTTCAAACGCCCATCAAGTATTTGTGCACAGAACCAGAGTGATGTCATTTCTTATCTTTATCTCCTAGTTAACTGTTTTAATTGTTGCAAGATTGTACAGGTTACTATTCTAATCGCCATATTTCTTTATAGAACGTAAAGGAATCTTACATCAAGCGGGAATGCTGTACGCACTCTAGTACCTTTATTCTAAAACATTTACGTCATCTGCTCACCAAAAATACTTAGGTGTAAAAATGGGTACCTGACAGTTGGAGAGGTAAAAGACGGTGGGAGGTTGGCTCAGCCTTCCAATAACAACTCACCATCCCTTCGGCCTCAAACGGCTACGGAACGAACTTTGCCTTCTTTGTATATGACACTGCTGAAATACGTGTAACATTGCCTTTGTCTGTGTTAAAGCAAAAAAAAAACAAAAGTAAAAAAGAAGACGAAAAATAACCCACAATATCTACCTGTCTAGCTAAAGGCAATGAACGTGCCTTCTGTGCTAACAGAGCTTTTAGTGATGTAAATATAACTTGGCTAAACGAATAGCGTTTTTCTTCCTTTGTTTCTATCTTTCATTCGTCTATCCATGATCCTTATACCCGCCTCACATTATATACGATCTTCGGACGTACTTCGCGATCGCAGGAAGGTCGGCTGATTTTAAGATCTTAAGATGGTCTTGCGTATTTTTCGCCCAAAATCTGTTCCCCTCACATATAAGCGAGCCTCGTGCGATCGACGGTGAATAAATCTATGATAATGAACCTCCCATGACCTCTTGCACGCGGACAAGGGAACATAAAACGTTCCTCAAAAAAGGCAAGAGATCAATAAGTGTTGCTTATTTTGTTGTCGGAATCTTTTTAACCAATGAATGGAATGCGCGGGCATAATAGAAATGACACAAGAAAGGAAAGTGTGTCACAAAGCCAGCCTACATACTGCCACAGGGGCCACAATGTTAGAATTACCCTCACATTCCCAGAAATTCAATATTTGTAAACAATCGGAAGTCGGGTGAACGTCACCCAAACGTCGCCCGACTAACGGGCGTTCGCCATCCGATTTGCGTTCGATGATTAATAACTATGTCTGTGCTCGCCTATCGGTCTTCAATCGTTGGATTGACGCAAGACTATTGACCGATACCCTTGCGAGGTACGCACGATTTGTACGCACGATCTGCGACGCGGTAACGAGCTCTGCGATCTCGGAGATCTCCTGCGACTTGTCGCTTATGTTAAGAACATGTTTCGCTGCACCGCGACCGTCGTAAGACTCCTGAAAATTGCCGGCGATCCCTAAAAATCGCAAGATGATCGTGAGAACACCGGACGTCTTACTCACGAAAATGTCATTTAGAGCTCGTAAACTAATCTTCCGATCGAATCGCGCCTAATGTGAGGCGGGTATTACGAGGAGAAACGATCAGAGGTGCGAAAGCAGCGAACACATGTGTTGTGCGTGTACTATTTATTGATATACCACCAGTCCAGTTTTTACTGGGCTGTCTGTGACCAGAATGTCATCAAGACTTTGTATGTCTGACATTGAAATGCCCCACATTTGGAACTAAATTTTAGTTCACTGTTGGAAATTAGATGACTAAATGTTTCATTGCAACAAGCTGCAAAGCTGTCCTGTGATCGCACACATATAAGTCGTTCCATACTTAATACGTGCGTAGCAATTACAAGTTTCAGTATATGGAAAACTAATCTACATAAAAACGTCACCAAGCCCAGAGAAATCGATGGACCGCAGTCAGTGAGTTCTAAAATGACATTTCGGTAGCAGTGCGCCAGGTGTGAATTCTAAAGATCGGCTGATGTTGGCAGGTTCCCGGGCTCTGTCCTATGGGATGGGGGGTAGTCATGCAGGTGTAAGATACGCTCGAGTCTCTGAAATTTTCATTCGGCGACCTGCTGCCAATGAACGAACACGGCCGAAGCTCGTCCGTTTTGTAAACGGTCTGCGCCCTTTCAGATGACCGTAACGTTAGCTATATCGCTGACCGGTCGATGGAAACACGAGTGTTTCAGGTTAGAAGCAAAATTTGTGTAAAGCAACATTTGAATCTCTAATGTACGGCAGTATCGTGATAAACTATCGAGAGAAAAAAAGAGTGCACCACCTGGGGTTCGAACCCAAGTCACGAAGCCAAACCCTTAACGGCCTACTACGCCACGGAACATGAAAGTGTTGATAGAGCGTGCTCGTACACGTAAAAAGGCGTTGACTGTTTCAAAGACGTCACGCCCGTTGGTGGGATGTAAATTAGGCTTGTGAACTGTCACGTAGGATAAAGTAATGAAGACACTGGGTATTCAGGACCCTAGCGACTGCTCTGATTCCACCATGGTACGTCTTTCCGTCCTGGCAGCCTTAAAGAGCCGTGATTTTAAAGTCATATGTATCTTTATAGATGCCATATGTCAGCCTTGTACCTATAATAGAGACGGCGTGATTCTTTATTGAACCGCCACCATGCAACATTGCCCATTTTTACTGAATGGGAAAATTGGAGTCAAACGTTAGCAGCAGGCCACCATTTTAAAAAGATACAATGACTACGTATTTGGTACATTTCTCTTACCAGTAACGTTGTTACTCTCATTACCTTCGCCTGAAGGTTATGTTTTGAGCATGTTTGTGTGTCTGTCTGTGTGTCTGTTAACCGCATAATCGAGAAGCCTTGGATGGATCCTGATGATATTTGGTAGGTGGGTAGGGGTCACAAAAACGAAGGTTAATTTCGATAATGGGCCCCCTAGTGGCTTCCTAAGGTACTGCAGCGGAACTTCCATTTTCGATATCCCGTGTTCTGGACATACTGTGGACGTGATTTTTGAGTGGTAGATATCACTTGGGACAGAGAGTAAGTGCTGTAAGTTTGGACTCCTTAGCGGCTTTTTTTGGACTGCAGGTGCCGATTTCCTTTCAAACTTTGAACGAGAATAACTCGAGAACGTGTTGGCGGATCGTCATAATTTTTGGTATGTAGACTGCTTAAGTGATGACTTGATATATAACATAACATAACATAACATAATGCGATTCTCATTATGCAAATCAGCAGCTACTTTGCATAATTAATGAGGAAATATGCATTCCATGATATGAGTTTCAAAGTTGCCACATATGTAAAATGAGAAAGAGAGAAATGTCAATATATATTATTTATGCAAATTACGACTTCATTTGCATAATTAATGAGAAAATATGAACGTGTTGACGGATCGTCATGATTTTTGGCATGTATATAGCTTAAGCGATGCCTGACATAACGAAATACAAATTATGCAAACCAACAGCTTATTTGCATTATTGCTTCGGAAAGTTTATGAATTCACTGCATTCTATAATAGGACTTTCAAACTTGTCACATATGTCACTGAGAAAGAGAGAAATGTCAATAGATATTAATTATGCACATGACGACCTCGTTTGTATAATTAATGAGAAAATAAAATAATTCCTTAATGATGAATGATGGGAATTTCATACTCACAACATTTTGAAGCTTGGTGAAGATGAACAATATTAGACATAAATCATGCAAATTAGTTTCATGTTAACATGATTCATCAGGAAACACTAAAATGGCCTTCTCTGCTACGATAAGACTTTCATACTTTGGATTTGTGCCTCTTTGATAGATAGGATGATCAACCAAGACAAATGATGCAAATCAGGACCTTGTTTGCATAATCAAATGGCAAAAAATATAGATACTTCACTCCTTAGAGATCCTTGCTCTTCCATTCATAAGAAAAAGCATCACCAAACAAACCGTTGTCTTTAGAGTTTCTAAGGACTGACTGCTCAAATTTTATTCAAAACCATAATAAACCAGACTGTCACCAAAACGTAGTATGAATAAACATCTGGTTGTCTACATAGAATTTTGTTATTCAGTAAAATTCTGGTGAAACTTTCAAAGTTCCTTTCATTAGTTGAGAAGTTTCGAGAATTTCCCCTGTTAACAAAGAATCACCCGGATGGAGGCCTGGCGAACCTCCATTCCGTATCAGCCACACGGTGATTTACATCAACGAAAGGGTATGTCACCCCGTGAGGGGCGGCATAACCCCGCCGTGTGTAAGCAGTTGGCTAGTTGGGCAACCCTGGCTGTTTGTTAACAGCTGAACAAATAAATAAATAAATAAATAAAAACAAAGAATGAGCTTCATTGTTTACAACAACAGCAATGTTTGTGATTTCCCCAGTCCGTGATGAAGAGTTGTGCAGGGTTGGCCATGGAGCTGCGACTGGTCGTCCTCTGCACATTGTTGACTCCTCTACTTGCTGCCTCTGTGAAACAGCGGGTGAGTAGAAAAAAGACCATGCGACGGGTTTACATGATACAAGGGGTGATCGATTCGTGGCCTCACCCAGTAATATTTAAGGTGAACAAATCAAATCTCGGAGCACGATTATGACTGAAGTCTTTCATCAATATCCACCAATTTCCTTTTCAGGTCCTTGTGGCTATTACTTCCCAGCCGACGTGCTTTTGAATATTTGTTGGTAAGTGGAGAGAAACAAAGGTGAACTGTGGTCAGAGCTGTGTGGGTCGTGTTCCTCATGACATACCATCTTTGAAGATATTGTCAAATGCTTGATAAAGGTTTCCTTCGTATTTCAACTAGAAAGAAGTGGCTGACTTTTAGCATTACACCTTTAACCACACACCTCATGTTGCAAATCAATGTCTTTGTTTTCCTTCTCTCCCACCTAACGTTAGGGTCGTGCGGTCCTCGTACGATTGCTAATTATAACTTTCGCTGTTTTTTTTTTTGGGACAGCCATACATGTTTCCTTCAGAGGAAAGCTGTCTTGTAAAACAAAAGACTGTCTTGGATCCTTGTCGGTGTTTTTTTCTGTCACAGCCTGCTTAAAAATCCTGTCGAATCAAAATCGTACGACGATCGCACGACATATGTGACCGGGCCCTTAAGCCAGGGTCACAAGGATCGTACGACGTCCTTGCGATTGCATATTACGCCTATCGCACGATGATCGCAGTGAATGGCAGCTAAATCGTAATCAAAATCAACAATCGCAGAGCATCGGATGATGTTCAAAATTTTTCCAGCGTCGATTTTCACTTGTGTCTCTTCTGAATAGCCGCCTGACCGCTTTTGTGCTTTAACCAACCAAATGTGGACCTAGTTGTTGAATACCTTCCTATGATGTCTTTCACTAGCACTGTAAAAAGAAATTAAAAGAAACCATAACAACATGTTCATGAGTCTTAGAAGCAAAGGTTCAAATGAAGCACAATTACTGGTATGATTATCTCGGCCTGCTTGCCTGCTCTACGAGTTAGGCTTTTTCGAAAATCATATTAATTATTTTTTTTGTAGATGATATGCTATCAAGAAAAAGATGCCACCAGAGAAAAAAAATCATATCATAAGTATTATATTATGAGTCGCCCCCCACTCCGAAATTCCGACTCATGGAGCCTGCCTTTCTGTTCGAGTTGTCCCCATCGTTATTACGATTATGGTGAACTGACCCGAGACCGGCGAGAGCTAATTATGAACCCACGAGTATGTAGCCATCAAACAACTGTCTGCATCACCTGTGCGTGATACTACATCTGCCACGTGGAAAACCTAGCCTTGATGGCAGGCTCTTCTACGGACGCGCTGTTCTCTAGTTGCTATTGTGAACAGTTGCGACTGATATAGTTTCTTTTCTCGTCAACATCGACAATATCAGGGAAAACTGAACCCTTTACAACATGCTAAAAACGTCATCAGTAGAAAAAACTGGCCGTAATGAAGTCTGCTATGGGGACAATAAAAATCGTACGACGATGGAGAAACTTTGAACATGTTCAAAATCCATTTCAGCTCTATTGTCGTCATAGTACGCTCCCCGATTTATTATGATTCACCTGCGGTTTAACGCAGGTACACTCTTGTGACCTCATCGCACGATGCACTACGATCTTTGTGACCACGTCTTTATATGTCTAAGCCAATACTTCCGATTCTTCCCCGACTTACGACGTACTGCGCTTATACCGTACATAAAACGGTATAAGGGGTATAAAACCTCCGTCGCAGTCAATCGTACGATCCTTTGACCTGGGCCTTACTGAATGTTGCCTGCAAACATTCTCGTTGGCTGCAAAATGTTCCCGACCTTCAGGCATGAGAATTGGACTAGGTAAGGTAAGGTAAGATAAAAAAAACTTTGTAGTTTATAGTTACGCCGTGAAATTTGAGTTGTTCGCCTTATTTGTGGGTGTGGCCGCGAACTTATGAATCACCCGTCGTACTGTACCAAGTACTAATAATGATGATAATAATAATGATGATGATGATGATAATGATGATGATGATGACGATGATGATAATGATGATAATAATAATAATGATAATTATTATTAATCAATAGTTCATCATTGACTAACATACACATGTCACAAGTATGAAATCCCCATATTTTGCATAATTAGTATTTCATTTTGTGCAACATTGTTAAAGGTACCTACATACCAAAAATCATGAAAATGCGTTGTTCCGTTCTTGAGTTATCCACTTCAGGAGTTTTTGACAAAAATGCCCTTGCTATCCCAAAACTAGTCGCTAGGGTGCCCAAACTTTTGCCACTTCTTTCCGAGCACAAGAGCTATCTAATACCCACAATTCTTTACCTGGCTTGGGTCGCTTGATCAAAAGATGAGAAAACAACCGGAAGTTGCGCTGCAGTACCAAGGGAAGCCGCTAGGGGGCCCAAAATCTAATAATTTCCAGCTTTTACCGCACCCTACCAACACACTAACTATGAAACCAATCCACCCAGCCGTTCTTGAGTTATCTTGGTGACAGACACACAGACAAACGCTACTGAAAATATAACCTCCATGACATTTCATGGAGGCAATAATGATAATGATAATGATAACGATAATAGAGTCCATTCCAAGACACCATGAGGGTTTTTAGGCGATATTTATAATTAGTCTGAAGTATTTTGAATAAAAGAATATCTGAGCCACAATAATTAAATTATTTTCAAAAAATTGACTAAGAAAATACTCATTTATTTGAATTTCTTTGAATATTTTGGAAACATTTTGAAAGTAACTGTACAAAAATATCTTTATTTAGAATAATTGTGAAACCTCTCTGTGATTATTTCACATTTACAAATATTTACAAAAAATGGTAGACCTGGCCAAATGGTAAAATTAGTTTATTGCCCCCATAAAAGTTGGCCCTATTGTTGCATCTGCATACTTTTAGATTTCACTGCTGGGCACTGGTGGATCCTTTGTGGTGGGTCATTGTTGCATGGCACCCAACCATACTTTGCAAGGATGTGTGAATTGCTATCTTCCCAGCCCACCGAACCATTTACAAAAAAAATGGTAGAAAATGATAGAAAATGGTAAATAATGGTAGAATGCTGTTATCATTATTTAGAAACCATTAGAAGTATCACTGCGCGAAAAGGCAGATTTCCACTGTGTAAACCCGTGTACACATGCAGGTAAATTCAGTGTCCACGAGTTTCAACGGGTGCCCACTGTGCAATCGTGACGTGCCCCTACATTGGGCACCCGTGGAAACCCGTTGAAACGGACCACTTGCGTGTCCATAACGTGCCCTTCCTGTGGAAACCCGTGTGCACTAGCTGTGCCACCTTAGTACACTTTTGCGTACGCGTGGAAACTATCGACGTATGCTTTTGTGTGCGAATGACTGGTGCATAAATTAGCGGTAATTATCACCTAATTATCTCCCCGGGCCTCGACTGCGCCGTAATTACACCCTTTGTTATTAAAAGTAGCGTCATTTTCACCGCCCCGGGCTTTCCCAGCCAAAAAATTTAGCAGAATTTGACACCATTGACATGAGTTTCCAAAAATTTTTTCTCGGAGTACATGCGAAATCATCAAATGACGGCATCCGTGGTGAGTTAGGAACCTTTCCCATTTCGATCAATGCTGAGATACAATTAATCAAATACTGGCACCGTCTAGCAAACTTACCCGAAGATTCTTTACTACGTGAAGCATATGATGTTGTACTTTCCGGCGAATACGACTGGACAAATCACGTAACTGACATTCTCAACTATAATGGTTTTGGACATGTATGGACAAACCCGACGTTGTATCATGTTAATATGCTAACCGACCAATTACGACTCCGTTTACAGGATATATACATACAAGAATGGTATTCTTCTATCCAGAATAACTCAAAACTTTGCATTTATTCTACGCTAAAGGAAAGATACGGACAAAAGAAGTATCTTTCGAATGTACACAGTTTCGAACTTCGTAGAGCAATTACAAAGATGAGAATCAGTAGTCACAAACTAAATATAGAAGCCGGAAGATATACTAAAATTCCCCGTGACCAGAGGTTTTGTCCATTTTGCCCAAATGAGATCGAAGACGAACGTCACTTTGTTATGGATTGTTCTCGATATAATGATAAACGCACAGAGCTGTTCACATTACTTTCCGCTTGTTCTAAAGAATTTGCTACTCTCTGTTCGATAGATAAATTCAACTACATTCTGGGAGGCGATAACCCTCACTGTGTACAAGTAGGCAAATATATCCACGAATGTTTATACCGTAGAACTAATAGTGTTAATGACATGCTAGACCCTATATGTTGATTTAATCATACCTATAGATATCCATATATGTGTGTTTAGTTGTATTGTAAGTAGTTGTTATACATGTAGACCATACGAAAGTCGCTGTACTTTTGTCGTGTCAATAAAGATTGTTGTCTGATCATCAGTATGTACTTAGTGATGTCGCTCCTTTCGCTTCCAAAGGTTCGTCGGTAGTAGTATAGGTTGGTAGTCCAGACGAAATTATGCATTTATGCTAATTTATTCATAACTAGTTAATTATGTAAATTTGTTAATTTATGCAAATTTATTCATAACTAATAATTAATTATGCAAATTTTTAATTTATGCAAATGCACCATAACTAATACTTAATTTATGCAAATTCTTAATTCATGCAAATTTATTCATAACTAGTTGATTATGTACATTTGTTAATCTATGCAAATTTATTCATAACTAATACTTAATTTATGCAAATTTTGAATTTATGGAAATGAATTCATAACTAATACTTAATTTATGCAATTTTTAATTTATGCAAATGAAAGCATAACTAATACTTAATTATGCTGTTTTTAATTTATGCAAATGTGATGCAAATGTAGTCTCGGGTCAACCTTGTGTCGACCTGTGACGTCAAGGGTCACGGGGGAATATTGGTACGCTACCATAGTAACGGCGTCAGTCAGATCTGGATTGTTTGTTGTTAGTGCTGTTAGGTGCTCCGGAGTAAATTTTTACTCCGACTCCTCCCGGAGTAAATTGCTACTCCGGAGTAAAGGTTGACTCACTACATCAACGTAATGAGCACAGTTATGAAGCATACTACGTGATTGCCACTGACCGATGACAAAAATAGGTCAATTAACCTATTTGATCACGTGAACATATACTGTGTGTATGCATGAAGTATACCATTGCTTTGGAGTCGCTACAAGTGTTTCTCTTATGTGAAATACAGCGGCTCCGTAGTATGCTCCGAAGCACATGAGTTCTATAATGAGCGCCGTTATTTTATTCGTATACATGGTATATCTATGTGCGCACATGAACATTGCATCATTTTGCTTTCCAACGAACAGAAAGGAAGCATGCCTTACGTCTGCGAAGTTTGTGATCGGGAGTTTGATCGTAAGTTCAACCTCGATCGTCATCAAGAAAGAAAACACCGAGACGAGTCAACTGATGCCTCGGGAGAGGTCGTTGTAGACGACGAGACGGGATCTTGCCGGGAGCGCGATGTTTTTGATTCTTTTTTATGACTGGTTTATTTATTTCGAGATTCAACAAATTGACAATGACATTGCAGCCACACGGCTGAATTGCGAAACGTATCAAACGATTCCGACTCCGATATGTCGTCTGAACATAATACGGATACGTTTGATCCATCGGACGACGATGACGCTGGGAAAGACGACAGCTCGATAGTGTCAAAAGATGAGGAAACAGAAACCGATGAGTCTTTGGACTCTCAGGCGTCAACAACAGAAACCGACAGCGATCAAAGTGGTTTCGAGAGTGATGCAGGCTCGGAAATGTCTTCAGGCACGTCTTCATCTGATGGCAGTGAAGAGTACGACTACGACAGTGGTGACGAGGAGGAGTGGACGCTCTACCGTGACCAGACCATCCCACTACCTCACCAGCCAGGCGATGTTCCTCAACGCGTCATCAAGGAGACAAAACGCGCTGGCAAAACGTTTTATCTGATAGAGTTTGCTGCATTGCCTCGTTACAGCGACGAGATCGAACATAGCAAGAACTGGGTCTCGGAACAGACACTGATGAAAAAATATGGATACCTCGTCCTGAAGTAATGTAACGTCATCATGTACGTTAGCTTTTGAGATACTGGATGCAGTCTTGGTCGAGTGACAAATAAAATGTTTCGAAACTGGTTATCTATACCTCGGTGTCTTGTGTTGATATATATGCATGTACGACACGCAAGTACCTGAAAATAGACTTCTTACTGCAAATAAAGAACACCTGTTGTTTAAGAGCATACTACGGAGCCGCTGTATTTCACATAAGAGAAACACTTGTAGCGACTCCAAAGCAATGGTATACTTCATGTATACACACAGTATATGTTCACGTGATCAAATAGGTTAATTGACCTATTTTTGTCATCGGTCAGTGGCAATCACGTAGTATGCTTCATAACTGTGCTCATTACGTTGATGTAGTGAGTCAACCTTTACTCCGGAGTAGCAATTTACTCCGGGAGGAGTCGGAGTAAAAATTTACTCCGGAGCACCTAACAGCACTAACAACAAACAATCCAGATCTGACTGACGCCGTTACTATGGTAGCGTACCAATATTCCCCCGTGACCCTTGACGTCACAGGTCGACACAAGGTTGACCCGAGACTACATTTGCATCACATTTGCATAAATTAAAAACAGCATAATTAAGTATTAGTTATGCTTTCATTTGCATAAATTAAAAATTGCATAAATTAAGTATTAGTTATGAATTCATTTCCATAAATTCAAAATTTGCATAAATTAAGTATTAGTTATGAATAAATTTGCATAGATTAACAAATGTACATAATCAACTAGTTATGAATAAATTTGCATGAATTAAAAATTTGCATAAATTAAGTATTAGTTATGGTGCATTTGCATAAATTAAAAATTTGCATAATTAATTATTAGTTATGAATAAATTTGCATAAATTAACAAATTTACATAATTAACTAGTTATGAATAAATTAGCATAAATGCATAATTTCGTCTGGACTACCAACCTATACTACTGTCGGTCCACCATCCTGTTGTTGTGGGGTTTATATTATCCGCAGTCGCTCCACTCAAGGACGTTATAAACGTTGTCCTTGCTCCACTGTGCAGTCGCTCCAAGTTTGATGACAGAAAATTCCTGTAGGTCTCTTGAATTCAGCATCCCTGCTCTGTAAATTATGATGTCCAAGTGTCCTTTTAGACAAACAGTTGCTAGTCAGGAGCATATACATTTATCACATAGTCGTTGCAGAATTCCAAGCGTGGACGTGCAAGTTCCTAACAGTGATATCCAATCCATCGTGAAACATGTAGGGCCTCCACGGAGCCGAAGGAACTCCAAATCATCCCAGCCGACCGGACAGAAACTTGTGTACCACGTAGAGCTAACAGTCAGGGGCGCGTCTGGCGATCCGAGCGGCGGGGATCACCCCACCCCACCCACAGAGAGCCCGCCCGACCCTCGGTAGACTTGGTAATAGGCAGCTGGAGGCCACTTGTTGCTCTAAAAGTAGAATTTGGTCCCATGGCACTAGCAGTGGAATTCAATTCGATGGCAAGATAGTGTCCGGTCTTGACGTAGAATCATTCCCAAGCTCTCAATGAGTTTACCTGCGCTGTTTGTCATGCGATCAAATACTAGCTATCGCATGAGTATCGGCCGGTCGGAGCAGCGTGAAAGCACACTAGATCTGCATGAGAAGATTTGAAATGACAACCGTCACAGGTTTGAAAATTGGGATACGTGTGATGATTGGTCCTCATTTCCAAACACCCACCTCATGTGTGAAATACGATTGGCTACTTCGGATGGGTATTTGAATACAGACAGACACAATAACTCATTGTATATACTATTTGTGTGTATGTCACATCAAGGAGTTTGTACATAATGCCCTGCGTTCTACAAGTATTCTTAGTTCACTAAAGGAAGCTTGAGCTTTTCTTGTGTATCATTGTTTTCTCAAATATACAAATCGCATAAGTTCTAATATTTTTTTCAAAACACCTTGGGCTTTAGATAAATCATTTATGTCTGCAGAATGCCTTCCAACCAAAACAAAAAAGATACGTTTAAGACTATCGACCTTAACTACACCCTTTGTATGTAGCCCCCCCGCTAAACTCCCTTCCATGGCAAAATTACTTTCCCGGCATTAGAAAACCTTAGTCAACATTGAAAATCGCGAACCAGCCTCCATAAAAAAAAAAAAAAACAATGAAATGTGTATTGGGGGAGGGGTGCTTGTGGAAGTCCAGTAGTTAACCTTCTTGCTTTTCACCTTCCGTACTTGCCTTTAATGGTCGGTATTACCCACTTATAACAAACATTTGCATTAAGTATTCAACTGGCGGGTCAAACTTCCTCCCCTCAATATTTAACCGAAAACCGCAAGCCAGGCAGACAATCCCCATAATACCGATATAAACCGAAAATTACACTGTGGAAGTAAACTATACAAATATTGAAGTTCTCCATAACCTAATTATCTTTGTAAAAGTTTGAATCGATTTTTTCGACAAACAAGGAGTCAGTATAATGCAGATCCAACATGGTGTCGGAATGCGGCGTTGTTATACTGTATAAACAAAGCCGACCGACCAAAGAACAACACTTTCAAGATCTAATAGAATTCTATGCATTGATAGGCGCCGCACTCCAGGTTAAAGCCTAGGTGAAAATCAACTCATGTAATGTTGCATAGAAAACAATTCATATGATTAGTTACAGAAATCGGGCACACTCCGTCGAAATTGAATATGTTGCTTCAGTAGTGACTTTAATCTTACACGCTATCTGTATATAGAGGTAAAGTAGTTTGTAGAGTTTCGTGTATACATACGGCACGATTGTGTTGCAAATCTTATTTCGCGTCCTGTTGGCGTCGGTTTAATTATTGATTTTCCCACAAGTACATACCGACATGTGGCAAGGGTTCTGGGTATTTTTACTTGACAATTCACATAACTAAAATATCAGACACTTCTCAGCTCTCCATTCTTAACGATAATTGTTCAACACGAGAAGTGTGCAACAGTGGGACGCGTGGACTCTTCGCGTGCCCTCTTGTGAGCACAGGTTTTCATTGTTGGGGCACGCGGAAACCGGCAGCCCGTGGAAACCCGTGCCCACGATGAGGACACGTCAGGTTTCACCATCGTGCACAATGTTGGGAACTCGTGGAAATCTGCCTTTTCGCGCAGTGTATCCAATTCCACACCATGAATATTTCCAAAGTTTTACAGGACCAGGGAAATATTTATAAAGTTGAAACAGTGTTAAAAATATTTCTGAAGTATCAAATGTCCTAGACATATAATTACAAAACTTTAAAATCAATTCTAAACAATGGCAACAAACATCCGCATGGTGTCTTGGAATGGACTCTAATGAAGCTCAATATCTCGCTTCTTTGTATATACAAAGGGACAGATGTTTAATATACAGGGTTTATCTATGGGGGAATCAAACAGAAATTTATCCGTTGCATTAAGATGTTTGAAAACTACGTTAATGTGTACTGACGGCCTATCCACCTAACACACTATGGATAACTGAGAGTTGTAAGGCAAAGGACTGAGCTCGAGAGTTGGGTAAAGGACTAGGTGCAGCTGTATCACCGCGGTGCTTTGTGATCCACACTAGAGTGCAATTTTTCGATTTTCTGCTTAAAATCCGCTGCGGACTTTCTTCTGCTACAGTCACAATTGAAAAAGGTACCTCAGCCGAGACTACTTGGCCCCTGCTTGACACCTTGCGGCTAACATTCTGATTTTTGGGAACGGCTGTTAACATTACAATTAAAATTAACCCGGGACCTGTCGACAAACAGACGCCGTGTCACCCCCCCCCCCCCGTTCAAACCCTCCCACCCCCACCCGGATATCCAGACAATTTGTTCTAAAATTTCCTTTCCGGTCTTAGGAATTGGTACATGATGTGGCCTAAACACTACCGTAAAGCCTACAAGAACAAAACGCACCAAAGAAGGCGACTATATCTGGCTGCATTGTACATTGATGGCGCTGCTCACGGATCTCTGCCTTCATTAACGTGACATTGTACATAGCTAGTACAAATGATATTTCGTTATCTATTGGTTGAACCTTACTACCTATCAAAAACAACCGAGGTAGACATGTCCAAGTAGACAATCCCGACTGTCAGAAGTTATATTATATAAGGTTAGGATATACCTCACAAGGTCAGTGAATAACGGCCCACTATTGAAGGCACTCGTCTGTATATCCCTAAATCGCCATACGATTGTGAGGCGGGGGGTGGCAATTTTCACGGACGGACCAAATACTTTAGTAGGGCCGTCCGTGAGAATTGGTCTACTTTTAAGCCAGTCATTTGTTTTACAGGTGGAGGAAACACAGCTGTGCAAAACCGACCAGGACTGTCCCCAGGATGAACGCTGTCTTGTTACCGGTGTAGAGGGTGTCTGCAAATCGTACAACAAATCTGAGAAATCGCTTCCTTCTAACGACCTTAAGCCCGACCCCCGTAAAGCTAAGTTTATTAGACAAATCCCAGCCTATCCCTACCCATACCCCTCCTCACACCCCTCCCCAATCCCCTCTCAATACCCCTCTGCATACCCCTCCCCATACCCCTCTCCGTACCCCTCCCCATATCCCTCCTCATACCCCTCCCCATACCCCTCTCACTACCCCTCCTCACACCCCTCCCCAATCCCCTCTCAATACCCCTCTGCATACGCATCCCCATACCCCTCTCCATACCCCTCTCCATATCC
>NC_049989.1:1136650-1149123 GCF_000003815.2 Branchiostoma floridae
CTGTCCGCTGGACGCGACACGCACGTCGACATGTCCTCCATGGGAAGAATGCACGGCTGCTGGGCCATCAGAAGGAAAGAGAGGCGTTTGCAAAGTACGCACGTGTATACGAAGATTATACGAAGGAATTGTAATATTGGCAGTTAAAAACAATATATATATATATCACTCTTAACTTTATATGTCTATCTATCTATCTATCTATCAAGATAGGTAGATAACGTTAGAAAAATTGATAAGATTGTATATTAAGACTGTGGTTCGTTGGCGACATATGCATCGCTGCGTTCTGAAATGGATTTGTGTTGCCCTTGATTTTTTTTATAAATGAGTTTGTCAAATATTACATTTTTGGTCATACAAGTTAAGATGCAACGGATTTCATCAAGTTGTTTGTATCAAGTCACAAAATTTGGATGAAAGGAAGACACGGAATTTGCGGGAGTAATGATTATTCCATTTTGAATGTACTCTCTGCAGGCACGTCTGTGTTCTGAGCACGTTGAGTGCCGGGGTGGAGTTTGTATCGGCGCCAACGCGACACTACCCATGTCAGGCGTCTGCTACCCGTCGCTGCCCCCACACCCACCGCGGCGCCGATGCACGGTGCGTGAGGAGTGCGGGGGTGCCATCTGCATCGGTGGGGACAGGGCGCTCCCATGGTCCGGGGTTTGTGTGGATCCACCTCCGTCTCCGGTGAAGAAGTGCAGATCTGACGCTGAATGTGATGGCGCGCCATGTGAGGGTGTCAACAAGACGGCGTCAGGGATAGGCTTCTGCTCCATGGAAAAACCGAGACAACATTCTCCCAAAGAGGAAGACCTCATTACAACTCCCCTGCGGTGCGCGCAAAGTCAGGACTGCCCAGAAGGAGGTATATGTTCCGGAGCTGACGGATCAGATCCTGGCATCTGTGTCCCCGGGCCGACTCAGCAGATCACCCCGGCAGCATCGCAGGCGGACAATCCAAGGAATGGCGGGAAGAACCGGAACCGAATCCTCAAACCCCATGGGCACGGGAAACTAGGAAAGATCTTTCAAAAGAAGGAGAAAAATGTCCCTACAAAAGGTCATGAATCTTCTCCTGAGCAGATGAAGGTCACTGTTTGAAATAGTCACACAATTTCTTTCGGGAAAACGTGTCTGACAGAAAGAAGAACGATAGTCAATAAGTGATCAATGTACATTGTATGAGGATATCTATAGGATTTTTATCGTAGTATTTGGAGCGGTTTGACGTCGGCATTTTGCATGGAAACACATATGATCACATATATATGTCTTCTCATTATTACAGCAAGGTGGTTGAAATAAGACGTCCTTGATTATAATGAAGCATGGATTAGTCGAAATAATTACTAACCATATTAGTAATCATCACAAAGCGAATGTAACATGGATCGTACCATCTAGTCTAGCTGCAAAGTCACAACTGAACACCCCCCACTGAGTCTAGGTAAAGTTGTGTCATGTTTTGATTCGTAACTGCATCGTACATGTACATCAAATCGTTGAATTTGGATAGAAATTGTGACATACCACAGAATCTTTTCATCCAAATATGTAGAAAAGAATACCTAGAATATACAGTGGTTTATATCCGTTTATTTTGTGAAATGTTAAGAGTTTATTACATGATTATATAACACCACACTGTGAGTCACACTGACTTGCTTACAGCAAATACATTTTATGGATGACATCCTTAAAATTCAGACAGAGACAGGGCGAAAAAGAACACTACTTGGTAAAAAAATATATAGATTTTAGACTTAGACACCATAAACGTTGTAACAAGAATTTGAACTGTCAAAACCTCGCGGTCGTATCGTAGCCAAAATGTCTCTAATTTCTGGATTCAAGTGCAGATAACGTGGCACTTGTGTGGTTGGTTTGAACAGCTACAGCCATGGTTACCACATGATGTAACTTTTACTATCAAACTAGTTTCATTTCTACAACTACGTACATACAATCAAGCCTACCACACGATGATATACATTTTCCCAATTTGGTACTTCACCATCTCTGAATGGGAATTTTGTTATCAAAATGTACGCTGTAAACTGTAAAAACTATTGGGAAACTTATACTAATGTTATACCTCTTTTTTTATCGTAAAACGTATTGATTTTGTCGTCAACTTACTCCTCGTACAAAATGTATATGGGCCCTGAGCAAATGTAAAATTCAGAAGATGACAGAATGTCATTATCTGCTCAGTCATTTTAGAAACCTCGCTGACCGTTTTATGCCAAACTTCTTTTTTGCATACACACGTGTGTGTGTGTGTGTGTGTGTGTGTGTGTGTGTGTGCTGTGTCTGTCTGTCTGTGTGAGTGTTTGCGGTCCACACAACTTAAGACCCTCTCGACGGATGTAATGATATTTGGTAAGTAGATAAAGACCGACAATACAAAGGTCAGGGTCAATCCCCGGGTATGTGACCTTGGTGACCTTGGTGACCTTGGTACAGAAAGTCCGGTTTTTGTATGTTTTGACCTGGACGTGCTGTGGTCTTGATATTTTGATGGCAGATATCTTGTGATGTAAGGAAGATATTGTATAGGTTTGGCCCCCTAGCAGCTTGCTCTGAAACTGCAGGGCCATGGCCAAAACTTCCCAGGAAAATATTTAAAGAAAGGAAATACGGGTTTCCATGATATTTAGTATGTAGTTAGCTTAGACAGAGATGTACATAATGAAGTTCCGGTTATCAAGAGTCTGCACTTGCATTGTTTTCCATCATAGGACACAAATACATGTAAGATACGTAGTTAATAATGGTAGGTGGGACATCGACAGACACAAATTAAGCAAATAAGTCCTTAATTTCCATTACGGGGTCTTATACATTATCAAAGGCATTTTTTGTTTTCCTTTACTGTTTTACGCTTTTATAAGGTAGAATAGACTTAATAAAAATGCTTACAAGCAAAAACAAGTGACCGTAGGTAACAAAGTCTGTGACGTCGGCCTGGTATATGTTGCTTGTTTTGTCTTCTTTGGTGTGTGACGTTGTGCTTGTATCCTATAATGATTCTTTTCACGGTGTTAACTATATCGTTTTATTTAAAGTTGCTTAATATGTCTGTGTCATGTGAATCTTAATGTTAAAGACCTAAACAGGTATGGATTGTGAGATAACATGTGGTCAAAGTCTAAAGTTATGGTGACGATAAGTAACCGGATGGTCTAATACACAGGCACATTCACAGAAGACACACCTACAAGTGCTACAAGACCGACAGGCAGACTGACAAATGCACCAAGTACTAACATGTTTCTGTTATGGACGTAATAAGTATGAAGCACGGAACAGGACCTTGATGTAATTTTATAATTCATAATATGGCTTACACGCTTCATCGTGTAGTGCGTTCACCCAGCTTTGTCTATTTAAGCTAGTCTTAGCAAGCTTGGATTTTTTAAATTATTACAACCATAACAAGAGGCTGAAGGTACAAGTATATATGAAGACAGCATTATCATAATAAAAGTACCAACCATGTTCCTTTAAAACGTAAATGGCCATTGGCCCGCAGCTACATAAAATTACCATAAATAGGTGATACTGTCATATTCAAAGTAGATCGAAGTTGTCAAACATATCATGACCAGCTGGTCGCAGCTGTTGACAACATGAACAGCTGGTCACAGCTGGTCACAGATGTTGACATATTTCGAGCAAGGTGAACAACTGTCAACATGTGTGTTTTGCGGCAACATTCCAACGACTTAACACATCCATTAAAACGTAGAAAGCAAACGCGAAATGTAAGATGTTGCGGCAACATTCCAACGACTTAACACATCCTAACCATAGATGCATATGACTATCAAACACCCAAATTATTTCTAGTATGATATGTTATCCCAACCTCAATACTAAAAGCACAATGCCGGAACAATGGGAAAACAGCATAGTGCAGGAAAATCAGTTACGTACCATTAACGACAGTGCCAGCAAAACAGTAATATTGATCAGCACACGGAATTTATCGTCACACAAAAGACCGAAGGGTCAACTCACAGCCACACTGTAAATGACTTCGGACAAGAGGCTGAAGGTACAAGTATATATCAAGACAACATTATCATAATAGAACTACCAAACATATGCCATTAAAACGTAAATGGCCATTGGCCAACAGCTACATAAAATTACCATAAATAGGTGATACTGTCATATTCAAAGTAGATCGCTTATCAAACATATTATGACCAGCTGGTCGCAGCTGTTGACAACATGTACAGCTGGTCACAGCTGGTCACAGATGTTGACATATTTCGAGCAAGGTGAAGAACTGTCAACGTGAGTGAATGGTAAAATCATTGTCCAACATATTTCGAGAAAGGTGAACAAGGCGGCCCTAGACCAACACACCGTAAGACGAACAATTTGTAGGGGTGATATTTTTACTACATCCAAAATAAACACATGCTTGCTTGCTTAAGGACAGAAGAACAGATATAACCACGCATCTCCATGACATATCCATAATCGCAAGACCCTAAACAGCAACCGGGACCAATACACCGTATGACGAACAATTTGTAGGGGTGTTGTTTTTATAATATCCCTAATAAAACCACCTGCAGTCAAAAAATCAACGTGCATCATTGTCAACCATAGTGTAGCGGACCTGCCAAACTACATACGAATAAAACGAGAACATGCACATACAGATGCGAACGCGCGTAAACGTGATAAAACGACAACGGAAACATGCTAATACCAAGGAGCTTTTATCACAAAGCGCGTAAAATTGATGCACATATCACGCATCTGCTTGACTATACACAATTACAACAACGGACAAAACACGCAGACCTGGGCCAATACACCGTGAATCTTACAATTTCTAGGGGTGATTTCTGATACTTTTACATCCATAATAAAAACAACTAACGCGACAAGAAAACACCGTGCATCATCGTCTAACACTATCCAGAGGACCTGCCAAACCACAAACGTATGCGACAGCGGGAACATGCAGAAACCAATGCGAACGCATGTTAAATTGACGATCAGTGAAAATCACCCATCTGCTTACTCTCCAAGCGCCGGTGTATTTTTTCCGACTACTACTATATCTACGCGACTCAACCTCTACTTGGAGAGTACCATCTGCTTGCAATATTCAATTACGGCAAGGCTCACATACAGCGGCCCGGGACCAAAACACTGTAAGACGAACAATTTATAGGGGTGATATTTTATTACATCCATAATAAGACCATCTGCCGCAAAAAAAAACATCGTGCATCATCGTCAACCTCAGTGCAAAGGACTTGCCAAATAACGTACGTATGCGACAACGGAAAGATGCAGATATAGATGCGAACGCGAATAACTTTGACGATCAGATAAAACCACGCATCTGCTTGACAATATGGCAATACGGCATGACCCACATACAGGGGATCTGGACCAATACACCGGAAGACGAACATTTTGTAGGGGTGTTATTTTTATTACATCCGTGATAAAATCAGCTGCCTCCAAACAAAACCCACGGGCATCATCTTCAACGTCAGTGCAGAGGACCTGCCAAACCACATAGAATTCAGACGACGGGAACATACAGAAACAGCTGCGAACGCGCGAAAACGAGACAAAACTAAGAGTCTGTCGCCAGAGGTTACCCTCTGGTCACAGACTAATAACAGTTTCCCATCTTTCCCCGATATTCAATTACAAATGTCATATGGCGCGCAAACGCGCTCAAAAGGGCCTAAATCGAACTTGCAATTAAAAATCAGGGAAAGGTGGGAAACTGTTAGTGTTGCTTGTAAACATCTTTATAAAGTCTATTCTACTTTATAAAAGTGTAAAACAGGGGGAAAGGGTTGTGAAAAAAATACCCAGGTATATCCGGAAACCGTGGATTGTTGAATTCCGCGCCGCGGAATTCATCACTATACTGATGAAATCCGCGCCACTTCGGCCGCTAATACTAGCGTTTGACGGTTTGGTCGCGGACTTCATCACGCTATACTGATGAAATCCGCGCCGCTTCGGCCGCTAATACTAGCGTTTGTGCGCGGATTTCATCAGTATAGCGTGATGAAATCCGCGACCAAACGCTAATATTAGCGACCGAAGTGGCGCGGATTTCATCAGTATGGCGTGATGAAATCCGCGACCAAACGCTAGTACATGTATTAGCGACCGAAGTGGCGCGGATTTCATCAGTATAGCGTGATGAAATCCGCGACCAAACGCTAGTATTAGCGGCCGAAGCGGCGCGGATTTCATCAGTATAGCGTGATGAAATCCGCGACCAAACGCTAGTCTTAGCGACCGAAGTGGCGCAACCGAAGTGGCGCGGATTTCATCAGTATAGCGTGTTGAAATCCGCGACCAAACGCTAGTATTAGCAACCGAAGTGGCGCAGATTTGATCAGTATATTGATTGATGAAAACCGCAGTCCAATCGGATACTTCCTTCTCGAGATATTCTTGATCGTATGCACTCTAGTCGTGTCCTAACCGCTAGCCTTAGCCATCAGCCAGTGGTGGGGTGATACCTTAATGTCGCGATTAAAACTTAGGCATCAAGTTCCGGCCCAGCAAATTTCGTATCATTCAAAAGGTCACTTTGTGCGCTATTGATTGATGAAAACCGTAGTCAAATCGGATACTTCTTCTCGAGATATTTCTGATCGTATGCACTCTAGTCGTGTCCTAACCGCTAGCCTTTGCCGTCAGCCACGGGTACGGGTGGGGTGATACCTTAATGTCGCGATTAAAACTTAGGAATCAAGTTTCGGCCCAGCTAACTTTGTATCATTCAAAAGGTCACTTTGTGCGCTATTGATTGATGAAAACCGCAGTCCAATCGGATACTTCCTTCTCGAGATATTCCTGATCGTATGCACTCTAGTCGTGTCCTAACCGCTAGCCTTAGCCGGCAGCCAGTGGTGGGGTGATACCTTAATGTCGCGATTAAAACTTAGGCATCAAGTTCCGTCCCAGCAAACTTTGTATTATTCGAAAGTCATTTTGTGCGCTATTGATTGATGAAACCGCAGTCCAATCGGATACTTCCTTCTCGAGATATTTCTGATCGTATGCACTCTAGTCGTGTCCTAACCGCTAGCCTTAGCCGTCAGCCAGTGGTGGGGTGATACCTTAATGTCGCGATTAACACTTAGGCATCAAGTTCCGGCCCAGCAAATTTTGTATCATTCAAAAGGTCACTTTGTGCGCTATTGATTGATGAAAACCGCAGTCCAATCGGATACCTCGTTCTCGAGATATTCTTGATCGTATGCACTCTAGTCGTGTCCTAACCGCTAGCTTTAGCCGTCAGCCAGTGGTGGGGTGATACCTTAATGTCGCGATTAAAACTTAGGCATCAAGTTCCGGCCCAGCAAATTTTGTATCATTCAAAAGGTCACTTTGTGCGCTATTGATTGATGAAAACCGCAGTCCAATCGGATACTTCTTCTCGAGATATTCCTGATCGTATGCACTCTAGTCGTGTCCTAACCGCTAGCCTTAGCCGTCAGCCACGGGTACGGGTGGGGTGATACCTTAATGTCGCGATTAAAACTTATGAATCAAGTTTCGGCCCAGCTAACTTTGTATCATTCCAAAGGTCACTTTGTGCGCTATTGGTTGATGAAAACCGCAGTCCAATCGGATACTTCCTTCTCGAGATATTCCTGATCGTATGCACTCTAGTCGTGTCCTAACCGCTAACCTTAGCCGTCAGCCAGGGGTACGGGTGGGGTGATACCTTAATGTCGCGATTAAAACTTAGGCATCAAGTTCCGGCCCAGTAAACTTTGCATCATTCAAAAGGTCACTTTGTGCGCTATTGATTGATGAAAACCGCAGTCCAATCGGATACTTCTTCTCGAGATATTCCTGATCGTATGCACTCTAGTCGTGTCCTAACCGCTAGCCTTAGCCGTCAGCCACGGGTACGGGTGGGGTGATACCTTAATGTCGCGATTAAAACTTATGAATCAAGTTTCGGCCCAGCTAACTTTGTATCATTCCAAAGGTCACTTTGTGCGCTATTGGTTGATGAAAACCGCAGTCAAGTCGGATACTTCCTTCTCGAGATATTCCTGATCGTATGCACTCTAGTCGTGTCCTAACCGCTAACCTTAGCCGTCAGCCAGGGGTACGGGTGGGGTGATACCTTAATGTCGCGATTAAAACTTAGGCATCAAGTTCCGGCCCAGTAAACTTTGCATCATTCAAAAGGTCACTTTGTGCGCTATTGGTTGATGAAGACCGAAGTCAAGTCGGATACTTCCTTCTCGAGATATTCCTGATCGTATGCACTCTAGTCGTGTCCGGTTGTCTTCAGGAGGCGGGGAAAGAGGGTACCAGCATTCTTGATGAACACTCCAGTAGCTAAAAGAGTACGTAAGCCCAAAGTGCTATGGACTCCTTCGAATTAAATACAAGTAATACATGTAGTGCAGATGAGTTTTTTTTTTCATGTGTAGCAACATTGTACTCTGTATCAACTCAAAGATGTTGAGTGTAGTAAGTTTTTTTTTTCATGTGTTTCAACATCGTACTTATCAACTTCAAGATGTTGAGTCTAGTGAGTTTTTTTCCATGTGTATCAACATTCAACTTCAAGATGTTGAGTGTAGTGAGTTTCTTTCATGTATATCAACACTTATCAACTCAAAGATGTTGAGTGTGGTGAGTTGTTTTTTTCATGTTTATCATCATTGTACTTATCAACTTCAAGATGTTGAGTGTAGTGAGTTTTTTTTCATGTGTTTCAACATTGTACTTATCAACTTCAAGTGTTGAGTGTAGTGAGTTTTTTTCATGTGTATCAACATTGTACTTATCAACTCAAAGATGTTGAGTGTAGTAAGCTTTTTTTTCATGTGTTTCAACATTGTATTTATCAACTTCAAGATGTTGAGTGTAGTGAGTTTTTTTCATGTGTATCAACATTGTACTTATCAACTCAAAGATGTTGAGTGTAGTAAGTTTTTTTTCATGTGTATCAACATTGTACTTATCAACTTCAAGATGTTGAGTGTAGTTAAGTTTTTTCATGTGTTTCAACATTGTACTTATCAACTTCAAGATGTTGAGTGTAATGAGTTTTTTTCATGTGTTTCAACATTGTACTTATCAACTTCAAGATGTTGAGTGTAGTGGGTTTTTTTTCATGTGTATCAACATTGTACTTATCAACTCAAAGATGTTGAGTTTAGTTTTTTCCCATGTGTATCAACATTGTACTTATCAACTCAAAGATGTTGAGTGTAGTGCAATTATTTTGTTTTTTAGACATGCGTATCAGCAGTGTCTGATCGACTTATCAACTTGTTAAGTGTGGTGAAATTATTTTCATTGACGTGAATAAATATTGATAACTACAGGCTCTAACTTACTCTACTCTTTGCAATATTTTGAAACTCCGGTAGAGCTAGTTAATGAAGAACTAAAAAACCGTTATCACCTGGTATGAGGTAAACAAACTATTCGTTAATGCTAAGAAGACATACTACCTTATATTCTGCAATAAATATAAAACCTACTATAGAAACGTGAAAGTATTTTTTAAAAATATGCCCGTCACAAGAGTCCCAATCTAAGTTCTTAGGCATAATCATAGACGATCGGATGAAGTCCATGACCAGACGCTAGTATTAGCGGCCGAAGTGGCGCGGGTTTCATCCGTCTAGCGTGATGAAGTCCGCTACCAGACGCTAGTATTAGTGGCCGAAGTGGCGCGGGTTTCATCAGTCTAGCGTGATGAAGTCCGCGACCAGTCGCTAGTATTAGTGGCCGAAGTGGCGCGGGTTTCATCAGTCTAGCGTGATGAAGTCCGCGACCAGACGCTAGTATTAGTGACCGAAGTGGCGCGGGTTTCATCAGTCCAGCGTGATGAAGTCCGCGACCAGACGCTAGTATTAGTGGCCGAAGTGGCGCGGGTTTCATCAGTCTAGCGTGATGAAGTCCGCGACCAGTCGCTAGTATTAGTGGCCGAAGTGGCGCGGGTTTCATCAGTCTAGCGTGATGAAGTCCGCGACCAGACGCTAGTATTAGTGGCCGAAGTGGCGCGGGTTTCATCAGTCTAGCGTGATGAAGTCCGCGACCAGACGCTAGTATTAGTGGCCGAAGTGGCGCGGGTTTCATCAGTCTAGCGTGAGTGAAGTCCGCGACCAGACGCTAGTATTAGTGACCGAAGTGGCGCGGGTTTCATCAGTCTAGCGTGATGAAGTCCGCGACCAGACGCTAGTATTAGTGACCGAAGTGGCGCGGGTTTCATCAGTCTAGCGTGATGAAGTCCGCGACCAGACGCTAGTATTAGTGACCGAAGTGGCGCGGGTTTCATCAGTCTAGCGTGATGAAGTCCGCGACCAGACGCTAGTATTAGTGGCCGAAGTGGCGCGGGTTTCATCAGTCCAGCGTGATGAAGTCCGCGACCAGACGCTAGTATTAGTGACCGAAGTGGCGCGGGTTTCATCAGTCTAGCGTGATGAAGTCCGCGACCAGTCGCTAGTATTAGTGGCCGAAGTGGCGCGGGTTTCATCAGTCTAGCGTGATGAAGTCCGCGACCAGACGCTAGTATTAGTGACCGAAGTGGCCCGGGTTTCATCAGTCTAGCGTGATGAAGTCCGCGACCAGACGCTAGTATTAGCGGCCGAAGTGGCGCGGGTTTCATCAGTCTAGCGTGATGAAGTCCGCGACCAGTCGCTAGTATTAGCGGCCGAAGTGGCGCGGGTTTCATCAGTCTGGCGTGATGAAATCCGCGGCGCGGAATTCAACAATCCACGGTCTCCGGAAATAGCTCGTTTTGAGCGAAATTATCGTGTCTAATGCATTACCAATGGCATTTTTTCAAAACTTTTTTTTTCACGTTCTGACACTTTTATAAGGTGAAATACACTTAGTAGACATGTTTAGAATCAAAAAGAAAAATCTTTGATCAAAACTCGATTTTTAATGGCAAAGTTCGTAGTAAGCGCAGAACGGCTGAAAAGGGCCTAAATCTTATGTTTTGAGCGAAATTATCGTGTCTAATGAAAAAAATGCATTATCAATGGCATTTTTTCAAAACTTTTTTTTCACGTTCTGACACTTTTATAAGGTGAAATACACTTAGTAGACATGTTTAGAATCAAAAAGAAAAATCTTTGATCAAAACTCGATTTTTAATGGCAAAGTTCGTAGTAAGCGCAGAACGGCTGAAAAGGGCCTAAATCTTATGTTTTGAGCGAAATTATCGTGTCTAATGCATTACCAATGGCATTTTTTCAAAACTTTTTTTTCACGTTCTGACACTTTTATAAGGTGAAATACACTTAGTAGACATGTTTAGAATCAAAAAGAAAAATCTTTGATCAAAACTCGATTTTTAATAGTAATGTTTATTTGCAAAATCATGCCCGAGGGCTAATTGCATACACAATCTCAAGAACTAAGAGAGGTAAGTACATAAAACTAGTGTCTAATCAACTACATGATACTATGAATACTATTGTCGGGTTTGACTTCTTCTTTGAAGGCAGTGGTTAATGAACTGTCCCACGTTCTGTATGATGGTGGGATTTTGAGCTTTTAGTAGAAATGTAGTCTTTTGGTGATCGTTTAGGTGATAAAAGCTTGGTGAAATAGTGGCTACTGTTTGAAATAAAGTTTTTCTTTCGGTTTCATAGTGGGTACACTGACTGATAAAATGTGTTTCATTTTCCACTGCGTTCATTGGGCAATATGTACACAATCTCTCGTGGACAGGGAGCTTTTTATAGCGGCCCCTTTCTATTTCTAACGGATGTGCGCTTGTTCTTATCTTACATATGGCTGATCTTTCATTAAACTCATTATGATATAGATAATTTTCCATCACGTATTCGGATTTAACACTTTTTGTAAAATCTTAGCTTACCGTTATCTAGGGACAGTTGATGAAAAAACGTTTGAACGTACATATCGGTAAGTCTTCTCTTTAACAAAGTACATATGTTCTTATTGTCTAATGTAGGGTAGTTAATGTTCCATAAGAAAGAATAGCCTGTATTATCTACTATTTCCTTAACATGGTGCAACCAGTTTTTCTTGTAACTATTTCCCATAAGGTATTCCTGACAGAGTAGTGCGTCCACCTGTAATGGGTGTGTGGAACTGTCAAGTTGTTTTAGTCTTAGCCAGTATTTTATTACACGTACGGATATATCTATATCTGTTGGGAACATCCCAAGCTCTGCTCTGCATGCTTGATTACATGAATTTCTGTGCACACCAAGGATGTTTTTACAAAAACGGTTCTGGGTTGTTTCAACAGGACATTTGTCATTTGAGGAGTCCTTGCCCCAGATCTCACAAGCATACAACAGTATAGACTTGATACAAGTATCATAGATTTTAAGTAGAGCCTTTGGGGACAGTGAGGTGCGAATGAGGGGTTTAATGCTAAAAGCTGCTTCCCGTGCCTTTAAAGAACAATTGCTTCACTCGTCTCCGACTCTTCATAG
>NC_049989.1:1153513-1163571 GCF_000003815.2 Branchiostoma floridae
TTAAACTGATAAGAACCTGTTTATTTGGTTCAAACAAAATCGTATAAACAAAAGAAGTCAGGGATAGTTACAAGAAGTCTAAAACAGAGTAAATCGACTTAACTTTTACTTTAACTTTACTTCAAATCATTATGATAACTCTAATCAAGAAGTAATAAAATTAAGGTGAGCAAGAGAAAAGGACTGTACAGGTGAACCATGTGGGAAGGTTAAGCACGCTCCTCCTGGATCCACACCGCGAAGCTACACGGCCACAAAAGTCCTGACAGTCAAAATAAAAGATCAACATAAAATTGGAAAGATAGTGTAGTCGACAGGATATACTTACGTGTTACCTATCTCTGATACATTCGCAAGGGGGGAATGGGCCGAATAATTGAGAAAACGTATTAATTTAGTAAATATCCGAAACAATCAAACTAACAGAAAGCGGGCGAAGAGAAGGTAACGTTTATGCAAATGATAATTTTTTGATCTAAACAAGTCTCCTATGCAAATGAATATCTTTTTAAACCAAATTCACATATAGTACAAAATAGCCCTCCAAATCTTTTTGGGACAGAAATCATTCCTTCCACCGAAAATACTTCATCCAGCACCTTAGCCACGGTCAAATCTTTCCCTCCTGATGTCAATTGGACCAAGACAAAGAACGAGCGGTGACTTCACTATCGAGAACGAAATTCTCATGCAAAACGTCCGGACGACCACAGTTCTTATATTGTCAACATAAAACCCTGTCACTGTCGCCTGTTAGCCTGGACCCCACCCTGGAGGACGCACGACCGTCGTTAGCAAGCAGCCGGAATGCCGACTATGATCGGATATAGACAAGTTCTTATGCTGTCGAGGGGTCAAACAAACTCAGTCACTGTCGCCTGTCCTAGCCTGGACCCCACACTGGAGGACTCATGGCCGTCATTGGCTAAACAGCCGGAATGCCAGAGAGTATAAGGTAAGCCCTGATCGCTTCTGTCGCACCGCAGTGCCTCTCTAACCCCCTCATATCCGTTCTGTGTATGACAATCTACATGAAAATCTAGAACTCGAGATGTCCGAATACAAGAAACGTACTTACGTTTTTGCCTACAGGGTAGATTTGTCAAGACTCGGTGCTGGAATCCATGGTGGACGACGGGAGGACTACATCCCAAACCGACCCCAGGACCTGGAGGGGTATTAGAAACGAAAGGTAAGTTTTCCATTAGAAATTTTTAACCACTTGAATCCCTTAACCCAATTACGATGGAACTCGCTTTCTGGAAGTTTGTGGAACTCTACCGTTATCTTGTTTTTCAAAAGGGTTTTGACGTTTACTGCCGTTACCTGTGGCGAAGAGAGTCTCTTATCATATAAGAGTTCACACCGCTCTTTCCACAATCTCTGCCTCAGGGAAGACGACAGATAGATTACAATGTCATTTTTTGACTTAGAAATTTTGTCGAGTACATCCACGTTATCCAGTGTTGCAAATGATTGTTCGATTCGAAAATCGTGCGCGATCCACCTTCGTATGAAACCTTCTAGCCAAGACCAGCATTGCTCGGCTTTTTCGCATTCGAAGAATACGTGTTGAAGTGTTTCTGATTGGTTACATTTGGGCCAAATACACTTATTGTCTTTGATTAACTTCCAAAATCTCAGAGTGCTTTTTGTCTTGATTATATTATGAACTATTTTCCAATTTAGGTCTTTCAAAACGTTAGGGAGAATTTCATTATGACAGACCGCCCAGATCTTTGACCAATTTTTTTTCGGCTGGCGAAGGACGACGGCGGCATCCCCGGCCCAAGTGCCCTCACTCAAGGAGTACAAGCATTTTAAAGTTGTTTGTGACCAGTCTAAAGTGGAATCTAAGCTATTATACCCTTCCACCACCTCCTTTAAGTGCTGTTGCGTCTTAGGCCATTCCACACAGTGTGGAACCAGGTTACTCCACTGATACAGGCCTAGTCTATTCAAGAACAGACCGAGCCAGTATCTGCCTATAACCGCCCAAGCAGCACTTTCTTTTTGGACCAGATGTTTAAAGGTCAAGGCGAACATGGCCTTAGCCTTTTCCGCGACATTAACTATCTCCAATCCACCTTTCATCTTTGGAAGATACAAAACCGATCTCTTAACTTGTTCCGTTTTACCCCCCCACAGGAACTTAAAGATGAGTGATTGAATTTCCTGTTCGCACACTTTTGGTAAGGGAAATACCGGGGCTATGTACCATAGCGTCGGTATTAGCACGGTGTTGATAACCACTTTCCTTCCTTCGAAGGACAGGGTGCTGTCCTCCCATTTAACCAACTTGTCTTTGAAACCCGAAATTCTGTGTTTCCAGTTGGTTTTGGCTAAGTTGCCATTCCCAAAGAAACCCCCAACCATCTTTAGTTTTGAGTTTGTCCATTGTTTTAATTGTATTGGGCCATCCCCCCTACCCCTCCATTTACCAAGCCACAAGGCTTCAGACTTTCCTTTGTTGAGTTTTGCACCCGCACCCAGTTCATATGTTTTGATATCCTCAAAAAGACGTCCAATGGAATCGTCCGTAGTAATTAAGGCACTGGAATCGTCCGCAAACATACTGAGTTTTTTCTCTGTCCCATTTGGTAGTTGGACCCCCCTTATGTCTTTGTTATTTCTTATTAGACAAGCTAACGGTTCTAGGGAGATAACGTATAGCAAGGGAGACAGGGAACACCCCTGTCTTACTCCCCTGCTAAACGCGATTTTATTTGATAAGTGTCCGTTTACCATAATTTTACAATAGGCGTTTTTATATAGACTCTGAATGTGTCCTCTAAAGACATGTCCAAATCCCATTTTGGTGAGCACTTTATCCAAAAATTGGTGGTTCACTCTATCAAAGGCTTTTTGTTGATCTAGAGATATGATGGCACCTTCTAGATTTTTGTGATTTACAAAGTCGATGATGTTTCTAAAGTCCAACAAGTTGTCGGTGATCGACCTACCAGGTACGGCACATGTCTGATCCTCATGGATTACATATTTGAGGACTTTCTTTAGCCTGTTCGTGATAGCTTTTGAGAGGATTTTATAGTCGACATTAAGTAGAGAAATGGGTCTTTTGTTCTTTACTTCTAGCGGGTCACCCGCCTTATTGAGCAGGGTGATGACGCTGCCTTTTTGGGACTCAGATAGGACCCCCCTGTTTAGGCCTTCGTTTAGAATCTTAGGTAAGTAGTTCTTTAATTTATCCCAAAACATAATATAAAATTCTTTGGTCAACCCATCCTCCCCAGGGCATTTTCCGTTACTAAAACTCTTTAGGGCCAATAGATAATCTTCTGATGTTAGAGGCTGTTCTAGTTGGACTTGGAGTTCTTCAGGTATAGTATTAGATAACTGATTCAGAAGTTCCTTCTGGGCTTCCTCATCTAGATCTTCGTTTGCGTATAGGTTTTCGTAAAAGGATTCGAAAACTTTACTTATGCCTTTTTGATCTTTTATAATCGTTCCTTTCTCGTCTCTTATTTCTTCTATAACCTTAGCTTTTCCCCTGGATATTTCTCGGGACAGAAAGAATTTTGTAGGTTTTTCTCCTTGTTCCTCCCATTGCACTCGCGAACGGACTTTGGCCCCCTCGTTTTCCTGTCTTTTTAGGTCAAAAAGCTCTTGTTTTACCCGGGCCAATTCCTTTGCTAAATCGGGATTTGGCTGCTGTGCTATGGTAATAGTAAGGAAATCGATACGTTCCATTAAACGGTCTCTATTTTGTCTCTTTTCTAGGGCCATCCTCTTGGCATGACTTACAATCAGCTGTCTGATCTTGCCCTTCACGTTGTCCCACCACTGACCTAGGTCAGGGAAGTACGGGATGAGCAAGACCCAGAAGTCAAAATGCTTGTCAAAGTCCAATTGGAAAGTTTGGGTAGCTATAACAGAGTTGTTGCACCTCCACAGACCCTCCCCCCTTACTATGTTTTTTGTTATTTTAACAGAGAAAGAGACACCGTCATGGTCCGAAAAGGGGACTGGGAGATAAGTAAAGAGGCTAACGGCCAATCTTTGGGGTAAGTAAAATCTATCCAGTCTGCATTGTATCGTGCACTTTTTATCCCTCCAGGTAAAACGAAAGGTGTTGGGATTCAAAACCCTCCATTTATCTTCAAGGTCAAAACGTGAACAGATGTCTTTAATTTCTTTATTACCGATGTTTCCTTGGGTAGGGTTCCCCCCCTTTTTATCCCACGTCAAGTCTTCTACGAAGTTAAAGTCTCCACAAAGGATAACGTTGTTGCCGTTGTTCCTTGTGGAAATGTATTCTAATAGGTCAGACAAAAACTTTCTCCTGGCAGAATTCAGGACTGGGGCATATATATTACATAACTTAAAGGCCGTTTCTCGGCAAGAAATTTTGCACGATATAATTCTGCCATCTATATCTTTGTTGATATCCGACACTGACCAATCAGAACAAGGGGAAAACAAGATAGCTACTCCACAGGAAGTCTGAGTTCCTGGGTTCCATAGGGCCCTCCCTCCCCACTGTTTTGTCCATTTTAATTGTTCCGATTTGTCACCAACATGACATTCTTGAAGACAGATTATATCCAAACGTTTTTCCTTGAAAAGATTAAAAGCTTGTGTACGCTTTTGCTCGTTTCTTAAACCATTAACATTGAAGGTAGCGATGTTTAGAGCCATTTGGCTAATGAGAAGAAGTAACAGGGAAGCCATGAGTGGGTGTTATTCAATGGGGGAACATTTACGAATTGGGGGTCTACATTTTCTTGGAGAACCAACGTTCTAAGGCTTTCGGTGTCGTTCCTTCTACGTACTCGACGTGTTCGCATATTAGATGCGTTAGCCATTTGGCGGGCGAGGGTGATCGGATCGCGCAGCCAGTCACCGGGCACGCGAAGGTTGGAGACTTCAAGCCGTGGGTGTTACTCAGATGTAAGCTTAGGGAACTCCACAACAATTCCTCTTTGGGGCACTTGTACCCAAAATGGGCACAAGCCATGGGAAAACCGTTGTTTCTCATCAGTCGAGACCCTTCGTAGGCTCTTTTCTGAGCTATTATTCTCTCTAGGGAAGACTTTTGCGAAGACGATACGGAAGATTTAGGCGTCGCTTTTTTTGCTGCCGGTTGCGGAAGCGAGTCTGAGGTTCTGTTTCTTTTTGACACTACAGTTGTCCAAATCGTCTCAGGGGTGTTACTAGGACCCTGTACTGGGTCCTGGCTAGGAGACGCTAGATCCTGACCGGATTTGTCTTGGCTTAGGGATGTTTTCCTAGCTATTTTAGTAGGTTCTGTTGTTGGATCCTGACTAGGAGGCACTATGTCCTGACTAGGAGTGGGTTTGTCCTGACTAAGGGGTGTTTTACTTTGGACTGTTTTTTCCTGTCCAGAAGATGTTTTGCTTGATTTGACTTGACTTGGAGTTGATGTACTGGGAACTTTCCCCTTCCTAGTAGGAGGCTGTGCCTTCTGACTAGAAGCCTGCTTTCTTTGGCTATCAGCCTCAGAAACAACTTCCTGACTAGGGAGCTGTGTTTCTTCACTAGAGGTTTGAGTTTCTGGGCTAGGGGTTGTTTCTTCTGGATCTAACTCATCCTGACTCGTGGATAGGTAGATTGAAATCTCACTTTCCGATGTTACCGTTCTTCTTTTATGGAAACACTCTCCACAGTAGAAAGTGTCCTGTTCTGAGCACTTTTTACATGTGATAAGGTGCACATCCTCTGAGGGGGACTCCTTATCACACCTATGGCATACCTTCTTCACGTGTAGGGGGAAGCCAGACTTTTCTTTACAAGCGTTACATCCCGTATTAACTAAGTCATCGGACTCATCTTCCTCATCGGTAAGTTCTTCTCCTTCTGAGTCTGAGTCTGACACTGAAACCCCCCCAGACATTTCTTCAAAGTTCACTACGCTTTCCCGCGTCCACCTATTACTGGGTTTAGCTAGGGCTCTCGCGTAGGAAGCTGCACACTCCCTGTTGGTGTGTCCGGACTTGCCGCAGACATTACACTTGATCTCGTTTGTGCAGTCTTTAATGGTGTGACCAATTTCATTACACTTAAAACATCTAATCTGGTCGCAATCGGAGGCAAAGTGACCCTCCTGATTGCACTTTAGGCATACTTGTTTTTGACCTTCATATTTTACCCAGATATGGTTATTGTTGATTCTCAGGGCATTAGGAATTGGCTTTTCAATGACCATGCGATACTGTCTGATACCTTTCTGAATGTTGTCATAGGGTGGTGGGTAGGTCGGGTATTTTACTGACATCACCTTACCGTACTGCCTTAACACTGCTTGCACTGTTCCTTCTGTGATATACGAGGGCACCCGGAACAGGGACACCACCGTGCCCATGCCGTACCCCTGGACCTCTACATGTGGATACCAATTCTTTAGACTTAACATTAACTCATTCTTTTTTCCCATCGTGTTCGTTGTTACTTCGAAGGTGTTTCTTCCTTTTAGCCAAACGTTATGTAGGTCAGACTTGACGTCTATACCTGCCATTTCGTGGAAGCTTTCCAAAATCCTCCTTACATCCGTTTCTTCTTCGAATTTAATACTGAAGCTCTTCTGGAACATATCATTTCCGTCGCTCTTTGGGGTCGCCATGGTTATTACAAGGGGGCAATTTAGTTCCCACCAACAAATAGGGAATCCCTGTAGAAAGTGTCTTGATAGTACTCTTCTCCGGACCTGCTAACGTTTCCGTTATACTCCGGCCCGGATTTTTCCCGTCAAGTGTGTGCGTCGAGGTGTTGCTCTTTGCTATTGGCGGGTGGAGTGATCCCAAAGGGAGTTCCACCCGCTACACCTTGAGGTTACAGGGCTCTCAAGGGCCTTAACTATCCTCACACTGACCAATAAAACTGTCGGCAAAAAGACCGTAAGATTTAGAAAGCTAACTAGAGATCAGTGGCCTTTCCAGGCACGACTGACCAAAAGACTACCAGCACCTCTCGGGGCGTTGTACCTGATGTAATCAGTAAAGATCGCTGCCATAAAGGCAGGGATCACCCATATCAAGGAAGGAAAACAATGGTCTAATCCACATCAGTCCCTAGCCGTAAGGCCAAGGATCAAGTGCAGCCCTTACCAGAAAACTGATAAGAACAGATACTACACTTGATCTTAGCCAAAAGGCCGAGAAGCGATAACGATGACCGTGACCGCTAGCGCCCCACCCCGGGGCGGGCCGGCCCCGGCCCGTGGAGCACCAACAGTCGCCAACGACTTCCCATTCCGCCGCCGCAGGATAGCGGACACCTCTAACCCAGTTGTTTGTTGATCCAGTGCCAATCCCGCCCCGTTTTCCTTCCTTTCGGCACAACATGCGACCCGCACTACTTCCCGACGACACACCGCAGCCCCTCTCGCGACACCCTCTCTCACCTCGGCCCCGTTTTGCGGCAAAACACACGTGACGTCGCCACAACGCAACCGCTCACTTTCACTTTCAGACCTATACAACAACAACCGCGGCCTGGCCCACTCGACAATGGTGTTCGCGAACCGCGCTCCGCCACTGGAACGCGATTCTCGAACGCCGCCCTAGCGACGGAGAGAAAGTACACACAACACAAGCGGTACTCACCTTCAATGCAGTCTTGCTCAACTCGGCCTTTCTTTCCTCTCCTCCGGGGGCACCGGCACTGCAGTCTGAAACAGAAAAGAAAGGAATGGCTATCTACTCTTTCCACTAGCCCACTCCAAGAAACAGCTGAAGGTTAGGGTTAGGGTTAGGGTTAGAGTTAGGGTTAGGGTTAGGGTTAGGGTTAGGGTTAGGGTTAGGGTTAGGGTTACGGAAAGTCGGACACACAAACTGCAGGCTCTTCTCAATATGCGCTCCGTCCGTACACATTCCCCATCGGGGAATCTAGATTGATTTCATGTCTGAAAGTTGGTCATGGAATAAGGTAAACGCTTGCTCTGTCCTGACCGCGTAAAGAGATTGCAGTCTGTGTGTGACATGTGTGTGCGTGCAACTTCTTTTGGATTTGTAAGGGGATGGACCGATCTCGGAGGTACTGCAATACCGAGCCGATCCGCGGTCAGGACAGAGCAAGCTCTTATTCCATGACCAACTTTCAAAAATCAATTTAATCTAGATTCCCCGATGGGGAATGTATCAGAGATTAAACTGATAAGAACAGATACTACACTTGATCTTAGCCAAAAGGCCGAGAAGCGATAACGATGACCGTGACCGCTAGCGCCCCACCCCGGGGCGGGCCGGCCCCGGCCCGTGGAGCACCAACAGTCGCCAACGACTTCCCATTCCGCCGCCGCAGGATAGCGGACACCTCTAACCCAGTTGTTTGTTGATCCAGTGCCAATCCCGCCCCGTTTTCCTTCCTTTCGGCACAACATGCGACCCGCACTACTTCCCGACGACACACCGCAGCCCCTCTCGCGACACCCTCTCTCACCTCGGCCCCGTTTTGCGGCAAAACACACGTGACGTCGCCACAACGCAACCGCTCACTTTCACTTTCAGACCTATACAACAACAACCGCGGCCTGGCCCACTCGACAATGGTGTTCGCGAACCGCGCTCCGCCACTGGAACGCGATTCTCGAACGCCGCCCTAGCGACGGAGAGAAAGTACACACAACACAAGCGGTACTCACCTTCAATGCAGTCTTGCTCAACTCGGCCTTTCTTTCCTCTCCTCCGGGGGCACCGGCACTGCAGTCTGAAACAGAAAAGAAAGGAATGGCTATCTACTCTTTCCACTAGCCCACTCCAAGAAAGGGTTAGGGTTAGGGTTAGGGAAAGCCGGGTTAGGGTTAGGGTTAGGGTTAGGCTTACGGAAAGTCGGGATAGGGTTAGGGTTACGGAAAGTCGGACACACACAAACTGCAGGCTTTTCTCAATATGCGCTCCGTCCGTACACATTCCCCATCGGGGAATCTAGATTGATTTCATGTCTGAAAGTTGGTCATGGAATAAGGTAAACGCTTGCTCTGTCCTGACCGCGTAAAGAGATTGCAGTCTGTGTGTGACATGTGTGTGCGTGCAACTTCTTTTGGATTTGTAAGGGGATGGACCGATCTCGGAGGTACTGCAATACCGAGCCGATCCGCGGTCAGGACAGAGCAAGCTCTTATTCCATGACCAACTTTCAAAAATCAATTTAATCTAGATTCCCCGATGGGGAATGTATCAGAGATTAAACTGATAAGAACAGATACTACACTTGATCTTAGCCAAAAGGCCGAGAAGCGATAACGATGACCGTGACCGCTAGCGCCCCACCCCGGGGCGGGCCGGCCCCGGCCCGTGGAGCACCAACAGTCGCCAACGACTTCCCATTCCGCCGCCGCAGGATAGCGGACACCTCTAACCCAGTTGTTTGTTGATCCAGTGCCAATCCCGCCCCGTTTTCCTTCCTTTCGGCACAACATGCGACCCGCACTACTTCCCGACGACACACCGCAGCCCCTCTCGCGACACCCTCTCTCACCTCGGCCCCGTTTTGCGGCAAAACACACGTGACGTCGCCACAACGCAGCCGCTCACTTTCACTTTCAGACCTATACAACAACAACAACAACAACAACCGCGGCCTGGCCCACCCGAACCGCGCTCCGCCACTGGAACGCGATTCTCGAACGCCGCCCTAGCGACGGAGAGAAAGTACACACAACACAAGCGGTACTCACCTTCAATGCAGTCTTGCTCAACTCGGCCTTTCTTTCCTCTCCTCCGGGGGCACCGGCACTGCAGTCTGAAACAGAAAAGAAAGGAATGGCTATCTACTCTTTCCACTAGCCCACTCCAAGAAACAGCTGAAGGTTAGGGTTAGGGTTAGGGTTAGAGTTAGGGTTAGGGTTAGGGTTAGGGTTAGGGTTAGGGTTAGGGTTAGGGTTAGGGTTACGGAAAGTCGGACACACAAACTGCAGGCTCTTCTCAATATGCGCTCCGTCCGTACACATTCCCCATCGGGGAATCTAGATTGATTTCATGTCTGAAAGTTGGTCATGGAATAAGGTAAACGCTTGCTCTGTCCTGACCGCGTAAAGAGATTGCAGTCTGTGTGTGACATGTGTGGCGGCAACTCTTGAT
>NC_049989.1:1166563-1168683 GCF_000003815.2 Branchiostoma floridae
CCCGCCCTGTTTTCTTTCCGTTCGGCACAACATGCGACCCGCACTACTTCCCGTCGACACACGCAGCAGCTCTTCTGGCGACATCTTTTATCTCGTCGGCCTTGTTTTGCGGCAAAACACACGTGACGTCGCCGCAACGCAACCGCTCACTTTCACTTTCAGACCTATACAACAACAACCGCGGCCTGGCCCACTCGACAATGGTGTTCGCGAACCGCGCTCCGCCACTGGAACGCGATTCTCGAACGCCGCCCTAGCGACGGAGAGAAAGTACACACAACACAAGCGGTACTCACCTTCAATGCAGTCTTGCTCAACTCGGCCTTTCTTTCCTCTCCTCCGGGGGCACCGGCACTGCAGTCTGAAACAGAAAAGAAAGGAATGGCTATCTACTCTTTCCACTAGGAAAGTCGGGAAAGGGTTAGGGTTAGGGTTAGGGAAAGCCGGGTTAGGGTTAGGGTTAGGGTTAGGCTTACGGAAAGTCGGGATAGGGTTAGGGTTACGGAAAGTCGGACACACAAACTGCAGGCTCTTCTCAATATGCGCTCCGTCCGTACACATTCCCCATCGGGGAATCTAGATTGATTTCATGTCTGAAAGTTGGTCATGGAATAAGGTAAACGCTTGCTCTGTCCTGACCGCGTAAAGAGATTGCGGTATGTGTGTGACATGTGTGTGCGTGCAACTTCTTTTGGATTTGTAAGGGGATGGACCGATCTCGGAGGTACTGCAATACCGAGCCGATCCGCGGTCAGGACAGAGCAAGCTCTTATTCCATGACCAACTTTCAAAAATCAATTTAATCTAGATTCCCCGATGGGGAATGTATCAGAGATTAAACTGATAAGAACAGATACTACACTTGATCTTAGCCAAAAGGCCGAGAAGCGATAACGATGACCGTGACCGCTAGCGCCCCACCCCGGGGCGGGCCGGCCCCGGCCCGTGGAGCACCAACAGTCGCCAACGACTTCCCATTCCGCCGCCGCAGGATAGCGGACACCTCTAACCCAGTTGTTTGTTGATCCAGTGCCAATCCCGCCCCGTTTTCCTTCCTTTCGGCACAACATGCGACCCGCACTACTTCCCGACGACACACCGCAGCCCCTCTCGCGACACCCTCTCTCACCTCGGCCCCGTTTTGCGGCAAAACACACGTGACGTCGCCACAACGCAGCCGCTCACTTTCACTTTCAGACCTATACAACAACAACAACAACAACAACCGCGGCCTGGCCCTCGCGAACCGCGCTCCGCCACTGGAACGCGATTCTCGAACGCCGCCCTAGCGACGGAGAGAAAGTACACACAACACAAGCGGTACTCACCTTCAATGCAGTCTTGCTCAACTCGGCCTTTCTTTCCTCTCCTCCGGGGGCACCGGCACTGCAGTCTGAAACAGAAAAGAAAGGAATGGCTATCTACTCTTTCCACTAGCCCACTCCAAGAAACAGCTGAAGGTTAGGGTTAGGGTTAGGGTTAGAGTTAGGGTTAGGGTTAGGGTTAGGGTTAGGGTTAGGGTTAGGGTTAGGGTTAGGGTTACGGAAAGTCGGACACACAAACTGCAGGCTCTTCTCAATATGCGCTCCGTCCGTACACATTCCCCATCGGGGAATCTAGATTGATTTCATGTCTGAAAGTTGGTCATGGAATAAGGTAAACGCTTGCTCTGTCCTGACCGCGTAAAGAGATTGCAGTCTGTGTGTGACATGTGTGTGCGTGCAACTTCTTTTGGATTTGTAAGGGGATGGACCGATCTCGGAGGTACTGCAATACCGAGCCGATCCGCGGTCAGGACAGAGCAAGCTCTTATTCCATGACCAACTTTCAAAAATCAATTTAATCTAGATTCCCCGATGGGGAATGTATCAGAGATTAAACTGATAAGAACAGATACTACACTTGATCTTAGCCAAAAGGCCGAGAAGCGATAACGATGACCGTGACCGCTAGCGCCCCACCCCGGGGCGGGCCGGCCCCGGCCCGTGGAGCACCAACAGTCGCCAACGACTTCCCATTCCGCCGCCGCAGGATAGCGGACACCTCTAACCCAGTTGTTTGTTGATCCAGTGCCAATCCCGCCCCGTTTTCCTTCCTTTCGGCACAACATGCGACCCGCA
>NC_049989.1:1181191-1191745 GCF_000003815.2 Branchiostoma floridae
AACTCGTGTAATTGTAGGGGATGGACGATCTCGAGTACTGCAATACGAGCCGATCCGCGGTCAGGACAGAGCGAGCTCTTATCCATGACCAACTTTCAAAAATCAATTTAATCTAGATTCCCCGATGGGGAATGTATCAGAGATTAAACTGATAAGAACAGATACTACACTTGATCTTAGCCAAAAGGCCGAGAAGCGATAACGATGACCGTGACCGCTAGCGCCCCACCCCGGGGCGGGCCGGCCCCGGCCCGTGGAGCACCAACAGTCGCCAACGACTTCCCATTCCGCCGCCGCAGGATAGCGGACACCTCTAACCCAGTTGTTTGTTGATCCAGTGCCAATCCCGCCCCGTTTTCCTTCCTTTCGGCACAACATGCGACCCGCACTACTTCCCGACGACACACCGCAGCCCCTCTCGCGACACCCTCTCTCACCTCGGCCCCGTTTTGCGGCAAAACACACGTGACGTCGCCACAACGCAACCGCTCACTTTCACTTTCAGACCTATACAACAACAACCGCGGCCTGGCCCACTCGACAATGGTGTTCGCGAACCGCGCTCCGCCACTGGAACGCGATTCTCGAACGCCGCCCTAGCGACGGAGAGAAAGTACACACAACACAAGCGGTACTCACCTTCAATGCAGTCTTGCTCAACTCGGCCTTTCTTTCCTCTCCTCCGGGGGCACCGGCACTGCAGTCTGAAACAGAAAAGAAAGGAATGGCTATCTACTCTTTCCACTAGCCCACTCCAAGAAACAGCTGAAGGTTAGGGTTAGGGTTAGGGTTAGAGTTAGGGTTAGGGTTAGGGTTAGGGTTAGGGTTAGGGTTAGGGTTAGGGTTAGGGTTACGGAAAGTCGGACACACAAACTGCAGGCTCTTCTCAATATGCGCTCCGTCCGTACACATTCCCCATCGGGGAATCTAGATTGATTTCATGTCTGAAAGTTGGTCATGGAATAAGGTAAACGCTTGCTCTGTCCTGACCGCGTAAAGAGATTGCAGTCTGTGTGTGACATGTGTGTGCGTGCAACTTCTTTTGGATTTGTAAGGGGATGGACCGATCTCGGAGGTACTGCAATACCGAGCCGATCCGCGGTCAGGACAGAGCAAGCTCTTATTCCATGACCAACTTTCAAAAATCAATTTAATCTAGATTCCCCGATGGGGAATGTATCAGAGATTAAACTGATAAGAACAGATACTACACTTGATCTTAGCCAAAAGGCCGAGAAGCGATAACGATGACCGTGACCGCTAGCGCCCCACCCCGGGGCGGGCCGGCCCCGGCCCGTGGAGCACCAACAGTCGCCAACGACTTCCCATTCCGCCGCCGCAGGATAGCGGACACCTCTAACCCAGTTGTTTGTTGATCCAGTGCCAATCCCGCCCCGTTTTCCTTCCTTTCGGCACAACATGCGACCCGCACTACTTCCCGACGACACACCGCAGCCCCTCTCGCGACACCCTCTCTCACCTCGGCCCCGTTTTGCGGCAAAACACACGTGACGTCGCCACAACGCAACCGCTCACTTTCACTTTCAGACCTATACAACAACAACCGCGGCCTGGCCCACTCGACAATGGTGTTCGCGAACCGCGCTCCGCCACTGGAACGCGATTCTCGAACGCCGCCCTAGCGACGGAGAGAAAGTACACACAACACAAGCGGTACTCACCTTCAATGCAGTCTTGCTCAACTCGGCCTTTCTTTCCTCTCCTCCGGGGGCACCGGCACTGCAGTCTGAAACAGAAAAGAAAGGAATGGCTATCTACTCTTTCCACTAGCCCACTCCAAGAAACAGCTGAAGGTTAGGGTTAGGGTTAGGGTTAGAGTTAGGGTTAGGGTTAGGGTTAGGGTTAGGGTTAGGGTTAGGGTTAGGGTTAGGGTTACGGAAAGTCGGACACACAAACTGCAGGCTCTTCTCAATATGCGCTCCGTCCGTACACATTCCCCATCGGGGAATCTAGATTGATTTCATGTCTGAAAGTTGGTCATGGAATAAGGTAAACGCTTGCTCTGTCCTGACCGCGTAAAGAGATTGCAGTCTGTGTGTGACATGTGTGTGCGTGCAACTTCTTTTGGATTTGTAAGGGGATGGACCGATCTCGGAGGTACTGCAATACCGAGCCGATCCGCGGTCAGGACAGAGCAAGCTCTTATTCCATGACCAACTTTCAAAAATCAATTTAATCTAGATTCCCCGATGGGGAATGTATCAGAGATTAAACTGATAAGAACAGATACTACACTTGATCTTAGCCAAAAGGCCGAGAAGCGATAACGATGACCGTGACCGCTAGCGCCCCACCCCGGGGCGGGCCGGCCCCGGCCCGTGGAGCACCAACAGTCGCCAACGACTTCCCATTCCGCCGCCGCAGGATAGCGGACACCTCTAACCCAGTTGTTTGTTGATCCAGTGCCAATCCCGCCCCGTTTTCCTTCCTTTCGGCACAACATGCGACCCGCACTACTTCCCGACGACACACCGCAGCCCCTCTCGCGACACCCTCTCTCACCTCGGCCCCGTTTTGCGGCAAAACACACGTGACGTCGCCACAACGCAACCGCTCACTTTCACTTTCAGACCTATACAACAACAACCGCGGCCTGGCCCACTCGACAATGGTGTTCGCGAACCGCGCTCCGCCACTGGAACGCGATTCTCGAACGCCGCCCTAGCGACGGAGAGAAAGTACACACAACACAAGCGGTACTCACCTTCAATGCAGTCTTGCTCAACTCGGCCTTTCTTTCCTCTCCTCCGGGGGCACCGGCACTGCAGTCTGAAACAGAAAAGAAAGGAATGGCTATCTACTCTTTCCACTAGCCCACTCCAAGAAACAGCTGAAGGTTAGGGTTAGGGTTAGGGTTAGAGTTAGGGTTAGGGTTAGGGTTAGGGTTAGGGTTAGGGTTAGGGTTAGGGTTAGGGTTACGGAAAGTCGGACACACAAACTGCAGGCTCTTCTCAATATGCGCTCCGTCCGTACACATTCCCCATCGGGGAATCTAGATTGATTTCATGTCTGAAAGTTGGTCATGGAATAAGGTAAACGCTTGCTCTGTCCTGACCGCGTAAAGAGATTGCAGTCTGTGTGTGACATGTGTGTGCGTGCAACTTCTTTTGGATTTGTAAGGGGATGGACCGATCTCGGAGGTACTGCAATACCGAGCCGATCCGCGGTCAGGACAGAGCAAGCTCTTATTCCATGACCAACTTTCAAAAATCAATTTAATCTAGATTCCCCGATGGGGAATGTATCAGAGATTAAACTGATAAGAACAGATACTCTTTTGACAAAAAGTACTTTATACTTGTCGAGCATTACTTTGTTCATTATCAGTCTATACCGAGGGAGGATAAACACTCCCCGGCTTACATATCTCTTGATACATCCCCCACCGGGGACCCAGACAAAAAAGATTCTGAAACGGATCGACTCGGATAACGCAGCACCTCGCTCCCACCCACCACTCACGGTCCATCCCCTGATAAGAACAGATACTACACTTGATCTTAGCCAAAAGGCCGAGAAGCGATAACGATGACCGTGACCGCTTTTTTAGGTTCCTGGCCTCCCTAATATAGGGAGACCAATACGACTAGGCCACTAAAAGTGGACGTAACACTGAGTCAGGTCTATGGAGACCCAGGAGAATCCCTCCGCCCAGGTAGAGTAGAAACCCGCAGGTCCAAGGCGTCGGAAATCAAACATCAGGCGATCCTTCAGGATCCTTCTCAACTTGTCTTCAAAGTCGGGGCCGGTGACATGTCTTCGTTGGAACTTCGAGTCACCTCTCGTTCTCCAGATCAGAGACCGGACTATCGCACTGGCAGCCTCGAGAACCAACCTGGTCTTCTTTGGGGTTGTTGGGGGGACACTACCAAACAAGGCAAAGGACTTCGTCACTTGAAAGCCAGGGAGGATGTGTCGTCTGATCAAGCCTCCAAGCCAATCCCACAGGCCATTGACCACAGGGCACTCCCAAAAGGTGTGTGGGACACTTTCATCCAGAGAACATCCTTGTCTTGGACAAGCACTATTTGGATGGTAGTTCCTCCACCCACTGAGTTTCAGGTTCGTCAGCAGAGAGTTATGGGCAACATGCCACGATATCATGCGATCCCAGTTTGAGTGTAAGCGGTTTTGCAGCGCTTTCCACACACCCTCCCAGTCACGAAGGGGGTCTTTCTGTACACATCTGGGAACAGTGCCCTCTGCTTCCAACAATGCAGTATACAGGGAAGCAGTGGTGCTAGATGTCCAGTCTACCACTATGCCTTTCCTAGCGATGTCTCCTAAGAGGTTGGCAATCTCTTCGTACTGCTTGGGCGGATTGAAAGAGTGTGGGGTAGTGTTGCTCCACGACTCTGGATCGATGCGACGGAGGCAAAGTCCCAGCCAGTAGTGCGCGAACCTACTGCCAGGATCCTGAGGATCTGTCAGTGCCTTCCTTACACACTTCAACAAAAGTGCATCTGCCTTATGGGCCACAGACACAAGGCCCAAACCTCCCTTGTCTTTTGATAGCGCTAGTGTGTCCAACTTGACTAGCGGAGTTTTGCCGTCCCATATGAAGCGGCGAATTTCTTGTTCAATCTTAACCTTTACTGATCTCGGGAGTGGATATACTGGAGCAACATACCACAGTCTGGCTGCGGCCAGGCTGTTAACCACCTCCACTTTGCCAATGAGGGTGAGCTTCCTATGCCTCCATTTATCTAGTTTCTCCTTAAACTTGGCGAAACGTTGGAGCCAAGCCTCCTCGGCGAGGCGAGAGCCATTTCCAGTCGGGTTACCCAAGATCTTAAGGTGGGTGGACACCCAACTGTGGATGGGGTACGGTTTGTCCTGCCGTCCCCTCCATCCCCCAAGCCATAGCGCTTTGGTTTTCCCCATATTCAGTTTTGACCCTGTGCCGCTTTCGAACCTGCCTATGAGGTAGAAAGTTCTGTCGATGGATTGCTGGTCTGTTAGCACGCAGGTGTTGTCATCAGCGTACTGCACTAGCTTTACCTCCTGCCCTTGCCCACCAGGGATCTGGACACCCTTAATCTGAGGGTCAGCCCTGATGGCCGCCGCCAGAGGTTCTATACAAAGCACATATAGGAGGGGGGACAGGGGACATCCTTGTCTAACCCCTCTACCAATAGATAGACGGGAAGTCAGGTTCCCGTTTACAAGCACTTGGCTCGACACATCTTCGTACAAGACCTTCATCCACTTACAGAAGTTTTGTCCGAAGCCAAGCTTTTCAAGGACGTTGGCCATGTAAGCATGGTCAACCCTATCAAATGCCTTCTCTTGATCAAGAGCCAGGAAGGCACAATCCAGGTTCTTATCATTGACATACGAGATTATGTCTCTGAGGAGACAGGAGCTGTCCACAATGGACCTACCCGGGATGCCACAAGTCTGGTTCGAGTGAACTACCTCTTCAATGACCACCTTTAGCCTATTTGCAAGGGTTTTGGTCAGGATCTTATAGTCTACGTTTAGTAGGCTTATCGGTCGGTTGTTTGCTGGGTCGAGTGGATCCCCGGACTTTTCTATTAAAGAAATAATACTCTCCCTTTGGGAAGGAGAGAGAAGACCCTCCTCCAAACCTTCATTTAACACGTCCAGCAAATCTTGCCCCACTAGGTTCCAGAAACGCCGGTAGAACTCTTTTGGCAAGCCATCAGAGCCCGGAGTTTTACCATTGGCCATTCCTTTCAGAGCATCTTCAAGCTCTGACAAGGAGACTGGCTTGTCTAGCGCATCTCGGCTAACCTGGGACAAGGCGGTGTCCAGCTTGTCTAAGAAGTACTGCTGGTCTTGTGTATTTATCTGGTCGGGTTCATACAACCGCGAATAGAAGGTCTGGAAAGCCTCCAAGATCCCATCCTTGGAGGATACAACTTCCCCTGTAGCGTTTCTGATACTGTGAATTAGACGCTTCTTCCCCTTTTCTCGCTCCTTTTGAAAGAAGAAACGAGTAGGCTTTTCGTCTTGCTCAAAAGCCCTGATCCTACTCCGGATCTTTTGACCCGACAGTCTGTCGAGTCGTAGTTTGGTCAGCTTCTCTTTGGCCTCTGAGTAGCGTTCCATGGTGTCGGAACACCCCCTCAACACATTCAGACGGGACCTGAGAAGATCTATTTCTCTTAGCAAGTCCCTCTCGACCAGGTTGGCCGAGTGGACTATTCGTTTGCTATGCTGCCTAATCAGGTCTTTGGTGTTGGATTTTATCTCCTCCCACCATTCCCTAAGATTTTCACAGTTTTGCTTAGACTCCTGCCAACTCTTATATTTCTCTTCAAAATCGTTGGCAAATAGTGGGTCTTCTAAGACTTTGACATTGCACTTCCATACACCAGGGCCTCGTTCAGTGTCCTGTGTGGGTGGCACTGACAACGAGACCATGTCATGATCAGAAAAGGAACAAGCCTGTATTACACAGGGACCAAGGTTACTGGTGGACGTGTAAAATCTGTCTAATCTAGACCTTGTGCTAGTGGCTTTCGACCTCCAAGTGAAGTCCTTCTGGTCAGGATGTTGGTCTCTCCAAACATCCACAAGACCTAGGTCTGCACAGAAATTTCTCAACTCCACTACATCCTGGGTATCATTCCCCGGTGTGGTGGTTGAGTCTGAGTATCTATCCAGGCTACAATCTAAAACACAGTTGAAATCCCCAGTTACTATAAGGGTAGCATTGGGGTGCATGTACTGGTGGAGGTCTTCAAAGAAGGTTTTTCTTTCTGCCGCAGTACTAGGAGCATAGACATTTACTACATTGTATTGGGTGTCGTCGGCCTTCACTAGTATCGAGACCACCCTACCATCTAAATCTGTCTGGGATGACACAAATTCCATCCGAGAGGATAGGAGGATGCCGACTCCCCTCGATGAATTTGTACCGAGGGACCAGAAAGCTTTGTACCCCCATTGGCGGGTCCATCTTTTCTTATCTTCTATAGAGGATACGTGGCACTCCTGGAGGCAGGCCACATCGACCTGCTCCGTTTTACACAGGTCGAAAACCAGATCCCTTTTGTCCCTATCTTTCATCCCGTTAACATTTAAGGTGAGTAATTTCCAATCCATCAATGTTTATGGTTGATCGTTTGACTTGGCATGTACACCGTTCCGGACCTAGGTTGGCTTTGGGTTGGCTTTGCTACCTGGCTTGGTAGGTTTGCCACTCTTGCCTTTGCCACTGTTTGTGGTGGACTTCTTCCTCGTGACGTTCTTGGCCTCTGGCTTCTTGCCCTTCTGAGAGGGCTCAGCCGAGGACGGGAACAAGTCTATCTGAGACCCGAACCCTTTTTCCTGAGGCTCGGGCAGGACTTTGGCCTTCTTGCCTTTCGTTGCTGCCTTTGGCGGGATGTTAGAACCATCCGAGGAGTCTTCCGACTCACTCGAGTGGGGGCGCTTTGGTGTGTCCACGTCCCCCTCTGTTTCCATGTCTATGATAAGGTCTCCCGACTCTGGGAGTGCCAGTGCGAGGCTGGCCTGAGGGTCTGCCTGTTCTGAGAGGGAGTCGGGGATTTTATTAGCCCCGTCTTCCGGTAGGCCTAAGGCCTCGAGGTCCCAAAAACCACCGGACTGAGGTGGTTCGGAAAGAGGTGTTACAGGTTTGGTCGCCGTAACCACCTCGGGTGGAGCGTCTCCCGCCACCTTGGGTGTTGTAGGTTTGGCACCCACAATCACCCCGGTGGAGGGGTCCCCTGCCACCTTGAGTGGCACAGTTTCCTCTTCCTTCCCATTCTCTCTTTCCTCCTCTTTTCCCTTTTCTTCCTCATCGTCCTCAACCTCCATATCCTCCTCCTTAGAGGGGGCACTCTTTCTAGCATCTTCGAAGTCACTACCTTCATCACTGCTATCATCTCTATCCTCCTCTTCCTTATCATCGACTTCTTTGACCGACTCATTGTCTTCCTTATCATCGTCTTCTTTGACCGACTCATTGTCATCACTAGTCAATTCGACTCGGGGTTTGAGCCCTACATTACCCTGCTGGGCACCACTTCCCCCGGGTCTATTCTGGTCATCAGACTGAGTCCATTCGGCTGTACTGCCCCACTTCGTGCCCATGGTCAGCCTGTTGGCAAAGCTCAGTGGACACGATCTGAGCGTGTGGCCCTCTTTCTTGCAGTTATTGCATTTGATCTGAGCGCTGCAATCTGCCGCCCTGTGCCCCAATTCGTGGCAGCGAGTGCACTTGACAGCCTGGCACGCTGCCACAAAGTGGTCCTGGCCACCACATCTATGGCACATCTTAGGTTGGCCGTTATACCTAATAGAGACATTGTCTCCACCCACCCTGATAGAATTGGGTATATGCTTGGACAGTAACATCTTATATTGCCGGGTTCCCGTTTTCAGATTCGGGAACCCCCGGCTGGCATACGTCAGAAACCTTCCGTCCTTTATAGTCCCGTATTCCCTGAGTTGGTACCGAACGTAATTGTCGTCCAACTCCAGAGAAGCACCGATAACGGTGACCAGGGTGACTCCATTCCCATACAGCTCAACGTCGATAGTTCTGTCGGCTGCAAGGGCAGGAGCCACCCTGTTTAGAGCGCTAGTGGTCTCAAACACCACTTCGGCCCATCCCCTTTCCTTACTTTGAATACCAGCGCAATCTCTCATAATATCCACCTTGTGTTTGCGCAGAAGCTCAACGATATCATCGAACTCTGCGTCCCGGTTCTCCAGGAAGGTGATGGCAACTGTTCTCCTTTTCGTGTACGCGGAGGGCGTAACCTGCGGCATGATTCGTAGCTCAGAAGCTCGTTTTGTAGAGGAAAAAAGGGGTTTAAGGGCTCGAGAAACCCCTTTTGGGCTCCCGAAAAGGCTCCCGGGAAACCCCTTTAGGCCCCCGGAATCTGGCCTCCGCTAAAAATAGCGACGTGACCTAAATACACTTCCGCCGCCGGGCTAAGACAATGGACCCGGGCGGACGATACCAAACCCCGGTTTACCCCGGTTTTAGGGGTGGGGGTCACTAAATACTTAACGCTACGACTAAGAGAGCCCAAATTTTCGCTGCAAGTAGCGAAAAATTATTTGAACAAACTGCCCAACTTTCACTTGGGTGCGACGAAGCGTACCCAAGTTACGAGGGGGTAAAGGTTTTGTTTTGATCCGTCAGCAACCCAAATACCAAGGAAGAGTCCACCTCCCGGTTTTGGGGGTGAGGGTCCACAAAAACCTCACCCAACAAGGTACAACACCCAAATTTTTGCTACAGGTAGCAAAAAATTATCTGACACAACTGCCCAACTTTCACTTGGGTACCGCGAAGGATACCCGAGTTACGGGAGGGCAAAAAGTCACGGCACTATCGCCACCCTCTGTCCTCGGGACGTCAAGCCAACGTACGCCGAGGCTTCCTCGTGGAGGGGGTACGATAAAACTAAAACAGCCGAAACTCGCTTAAAATAGATCGAACAAAGACAAGAAAAACATCCCCAAGATCCTGAGAGCAACAGCAAACCTTAGACTGACAAACCAGGCCTCAATGCCAACTCCTTCCGCCTAAAAAGGCTCGGAAAAGACACACGAGGCAGAGCGTGCTCAGGGTGCGTCCTCTCCGTGCGCCCCCTAGCGATAAGAACAGATACCACACTTGATCTTAGCCAAAAGGCCGAGAAGCGATAACGATGACCGTGACCGCTAGCGCCCCACCCCGGGGCGGGCCGGCCCCGGCCCGTGGAGCACCAACAGTCGCCAACGACTTCCCATTCCGCCGCCGCAGGATAGCGGACACCTCTAACCCAGTTGTTTGTTGATCCAGTGCCAATCCCGCCCCGTTTTCCTTCCTTTCGGCACAACATGCGACCCGCACTACTTCCCGACGACACACCGCAGCCCCTCTCGCGACACCCTCTCTCACCTCGGCCCCGTTTTGCGGCAAAACACACGTGACGTCGCCACAACGCAACCGCTCACTTTCACTTTCAGACCTATACAACAACAACCGCGGCCTGGCCCACTCGACAATGGTGTTCGCGAACCGCGCTCCGCCACTGGAACGCGATTCTCGAACGCCGCCCTAGCGACGGAGAGAAAGTACACACAACACAAGCGGTACTCACCTTCAATGCAGTCTTGCTCAACTCGGCCTTTCTTTCCTCTCCTCCGGGGGCACCGGCACTGCAGTCTGAAACAGAAAAGAAAGGAATGGCTATCTACTCTTTCCACTAGCCCACTCCAAGAAACAGCTGAAGGTTAGGGTTAGGGTTAGGGTTAGAGTTAGGGTTAGGGTTAGGGTTAGGGTTAGGGTTAGGGTTAGGGTTAGGGTTAGGGTTACGGAAAGTCGGACACACAAACTGCAGGCTCTTCTCAATATGCGCTCCGTCCGTACACATTCCCCATCGGGGAATCTAGATTGATTTCATGTCTGAAAGTTGGTCATGGAATAAGGTAAACGCTTGCTCTGTCCTGACCGCGTAAAGAGATTGCAGTCTGTGTGTGACATGTGTGTGCGTGCAACTTCTTTTGGATTTGTAAGGGGATGGACCGATCTCGGAGGTACTGCAATACCGAGCCGATCCGCGT
>NC_049989.1:1193704-1231707 GCF_000003815.2 Branchiostoma floridae
TCTCTGATACATTCCCCATCGGGGAATCTAGATTAAATTGATTTTTGAAAGTTGGTCATGGAATAAGAGCTTGCTCTGTCCTGACCGCGGATCGGCTCGGTATTGCAGTACCTCCGAGATCGGTCCATCCCCTTACAAATCCAAAAGAAGTTGCACGCACACACATGTCACACACATACCGCAATCTCTTTACGCGGTCAGGACAGAGCAAGCGTTTACCTTATTCCATGACCAACTTTCAGACATGAAATCAATCTAGATTCCCCGATGGGGAATGTGTACGGACGGAGCGCATATTGAGAAAAGCCTGCAGTTTGTGTGTGTCCGACTTTCCGTAACCCTAACCCTATCCCGACTTTCCGTAAGCCTAACCCTAACCCTAACCCTAACCCGGCTTTCCCTAACCCTAACCCTAACCCTTTCCCGACTTTCCATAACCCTAACCCTAACTCTAACTCTAACTCTAACCCTAACCTTCAGCTGTTCCTTGGAGTGGCCTAGTGGAAAGAGTAGATAGCCATTCCTTTCTTTTCTGTTTCAGACTGCAGTGCCGGTGCCCCCGGAGGAGAGGAGAGGAAAGAAAGGCCGAGTTGAGCAAGACTGCATTGAAGGTGAGTACCGCTTGTGTTGTGTGTACTTTCTCTCCGTCGCTAGGGCGGCGTTCGAGAATCGCGTTCCAGTGGCGGAGCGCGGTTCGCGAACACCATTGTCGGGTGGGCCAGGCCGCGGTTGTTGTTGTTGTTGTTGTTGTATAGGTCTGAAAGTGAAAGTGAGCGGCTGCGTTGTGGCGACGTCACGTGTGTTTTGCCGCAAAACGGGGCCGAGGTGAGAGAGGGTGTCGCGAGAGGGGCTGCGGTGTGTCGTCTGAAAGTAGTGCGGGTCGCATGTGGTGGCGAAAGGAAGGAAAACGGGGCGGGAATCGCACTGGATCAACAAACAACTGGGTTAGAGGTGTCGGCTATCCTGCGGCGGCGGAATGGGAAGTCGTTGGCGACTGTTGGTGCTCCACGGGCCGGGGCCGGCCCGCCCCGGGGTGGGCCGCTAGCGGTCACGGTCATCGTTATCGCTTCTCGGCCTTTTGGCTAAGATCAAGTGTAGTATCTGTTCTTATCAGTTTAATCTCTGATACATACCCTGAGCACGCTCTGCCTCGTGTGACACTTCCGAGCCTTTTTAGGCGGAAGGAGTTGGCATTGATCCTGACCGCGGATCGGCTCGGTATTGCAGTACCTCCGAGATCGGTCCATCCCCTTACAAATCCAAAACGATTTATTTTAAGCGAGTTTCGGCTGTTTTAGTTTTATCGTACCCCCTCCACGAGGAAGCCTCGGCGTACGTTGGCTTGACGTCCCGAGGACAGAGGGTGGCGATAGTGCCGTGACTTTTTGCCCTCCCGTAACTCGGGTATCCTTCGCGGTACCCAAGTGAAAGTTGGGCAGTTGTGTCAGATAATTTTTTGCTACCTGTAGCAAAAATTTGGGTGTTGTACCTTGTTGGGTGAGGTTTTTGTGGACCCTCACCCCCCAAACCGGGAGGTGGACTCTTCCTTGGTATTTGGGTTGCTGACGGATCAAAACAAAACCTTTACCCCCTCGTAACTTGGGTACGCTTCGTCGCACCCAAGTGAAAGTTGGGCAGTTTGTTCAAATAATTTTTCGCTACTTGCAGCGAAAATTTGGGCGCTCTAAGTCGTAGCGTTAAGTATTTAGTGACCCTCACCCCTAAAACCGGGGTAAACCGGGGTTTGGTATCGTCCGCCCGTGGCCCGGCGGCGGAAGTCTAACTGGGTCATCCCGCTATTTTTAGCGGCGGTCGGATTCCGAGGGTCTAAAGGGGGTTTCCGGGAGCGCTTCCGGGAGCCTGTTAGGGGTTTCTCAACACCTTAAATCCCTTTCTTCTCTCGTTTTCTGGGTTCCTGGTACTCAGGATGTCGAAGTTGGCTAGATATCAGTCTGTGAAAATCACATTCCTTGAGCTCCACCACCATCAGCTCAAGGATGTGATAGATTTACTGACCAAACATGGAGTAAAATCCATGGAAATCCAAAGTGTTCAGAGCAAGCCGAACAACGATACGACTGAAGTCACCTTCACGACCAAGGCGGTTCTGCAGAGGGTAGTGCCGTCTCTGTCGAGTGACCGCTCGATAGACGTGGAGACGTTTGGTACGGGGATCACGGTTGTCACAGCTCGGGGAATCCCCTTTGAGTTTGATGATAACTATATCAGGCTGAGACTGAAGGAGTATGGCATGGTACTTGATACAAAGTACCTTACATACGCTAACTTGGGATTCCCCCATATCTACACGGGGACTCGCCAGTATCGGATGAAAATCCAAAAGCACCTGCCAAACACGGTCAGGCTGGGTAGTGACATCGTGTCGTTTAACTATGCGGGGCAGCCGCGTAGCTGTCACCGCTGCGGCAGTACAGCCCACTTCGTGGCGGATTGCCCCGAAACGAAGTGTGGAAAATGTTGGGAGCTAGGGCATGTGGCGAAGGATTGTAATAACCAGATGAAGTGCTCGGTATGCCTAGAGGCGGGTCATTCCGCAAGGACTTGCCACAAGTCCTTTGCCAGCGTAGTCAAGCCATCAAGTTCATGGGCTACGCAAGCGAAGCCCGCTCCTGGCACTTCCAATGCAGGTCCTGGCGTCCCTAAGACCAAACTGGTTAGCTCAGTCGATAGTGAGAGTGAGGAAAGCGGTCAGGAAGACATGCTCGAAGAGGAAACTACTCCTCACAAGTTGGTAGGGGGTCCCACTGCTGCTAACCCAGGTAGTGAAACCAAGTCCCCTCTTAAGGTAGTAGCCGCAGACAAAGCCAGGAAGAGTAAAGGGGATGAGGGCAAGTCTGACGACAAAGTGGAGGAGGAGGTTGCTAAGTCGGATGACAAAACCTCTCCCCTCCAGGTGGTAAAGACCCCGGTCAGGGCTGTCACACCACCGTCCGAATCGCCACCGAAAGGTGAGGAGGGGTTCTGGGATCTGGGCTCCCTCCCTGAGGATGGTGCCAACAAAATGCCAGAAGATGAGGAAGAGGTGGAAGAAATGGAGATTGACAAGCCCACCACCACCTTTAAGCTGGCCCTGTCGGCATCGCTTGCCGAAGAATTGAGCAAAAACTTGACCAGTCCTGGCTTCACTATAGGCGAGGGTGAGCACGGTCCCGAGCTTACCATGAACCTGGACGAGCCCCTCATCATAGACGAAAGTGATAGAGAGGAGAACGCGCCTAAGCGTCCTCATCAGAGTGACCCGAGCGATTCGGACGACTCGGACACCTCGGCAAAGAACCCTAAAGGGAAACTGACAGGAAAGAAGGTCAAAAAGGACTCCGAGAACACTACAAAATTCGGGTCCCAAATTGACTTGTTTGCCTCATCCGGGGAGACTCAGTCTAAGGAGCCCCCAAACAGCTCCAAAGCGAAAAAGTCAGGCCTGATGGGAGGTCCCATCAAAGGTGCTGGAAACAAAGGTGGCGGCAACAAAGGTGCTGGCAACAAAGGTGCTGGAAACAAAGGTGGTAAGACTAGCAATGTCAAGCCACGCTAAGACCCCTTGACCGACCTAAAAATGACGGACCTCAACATAGTGTCACTCAACGTAAATGGAATGAAGGACAGAGATAAACGCCAGGCTGTTTTTGATTTTTGTCGGACAAGGAAAGTTGACGTTGCCTGTCTTCAGGAGTGTCACGTCTCCTCCTTGGCCGACAAGATGTATTGGTCACGGCAATGGGGGAACAAAGCCATTTGGTCTTTGGGTACGAACTCTGCAAAGGGTGTAGGGATACTCTTCGGCCCAGGTATTTCAGTTGTGGCCCACCGCTCAGACACGGAGGGCCGGGTTGTGTCGGCGCTAGTTAAGTTGGACGATACAAACTACAACATTGTTAATATTTATGCCCCAAGTGTCCCTGCACAAAGGGTGGAGTTCTTTGCGGAACTTCATCAATACATGTTCCCGAATGCATCTCTGATTGTTTGTGGAGACTTTAATTGTGTACTAGACCCTATCCTTGACAGATGCTCTGGGTCGTCTTCTTCTCCCAGAGATAACGTTAGGGATGTGGTAGAGCTCAGGGGTTTCTGTGAGGACCTTGGTCTGGTCGATGTTTGGAGAGAACAACACGCAAACCAGAGGGAGTTCACATGGAGCTCTAAATCATGTGAAACTCGTTCCAGACTGGACAGATTTTATGTGTCAGACCCTGTGCATTGCTCGTCGGAGATAAGAACATTCCCAATGTCTGATCATGACGCAGTATTTTTGTCCGTTACCCACACTCCCAGAGTAGAACGCGGAGCTGGGGTGTGGCGATGTAATACGGAGGTTTTGAAGGATGGCATTTTTATTGAAGAATTCTCTGAAAGATACGAAGAGTGGCGAGCCCGGAAAGGCAGCCACAAGTGTCTCAGAGATTGGTGGGAGGAGGTGAAGAATAACACCAAAGACCTCCTGATTAGCCACTCGAAACGCAGAGCTAAGGCAGCAACGTTGATACAGAGAGACCTCGAGAAGAAAATAGATATGTTGAGGTCGTGCCTGAACAATGGTGGGACATGTCCTGCAACGGTTCACGATTATCAGACAGCAAAAGAACAACTGAAAAAGTTGTTGTCAGATAAGTTAGCAGGACAACGGGTCCGTAGCAGAATACAGAACTTTGAAAAGGATGAAAAGCCGACCAGGTTTTTCTTCAGCAAAGAAAGAAAGAGGGGCGAGAAGAAAATGGTCAGAGAGTTGAGGACGGCTGATGGCGAAATAGTTACGTCAAGGGAAGAAATCTTAGAAACCTTCCAGGACTTCTACGCTAACCTCTATAGCGCAGATTCCATAAATAGTGAGGATAAGAATTATTTCCTGGATAAACTAGTTCCCACTCTCCCCGACACAGACCGGATTCGGCTTGACCAGCCGCTTTCGTTAGAAGAGATGGAACAGGCCGTCAAGGAAATGCAGAATGGGAAAACCCCGGGGTCAGATGGTCTCCCCAAAGAGTTCTACACTCAGTTCTGGGCTATTGTTGGGCAAGACTTGCTACAGGTTCTCAACGAAGGTTTAGAAGAGAATCAGTTGTCTCCATCCCAAAGGGAGGGTGTTATCACACTCCTCGATAAGAAAGGGGACCCTTTGAACCCGGCTAACAAGCGCCCGATTTCGCTACTCAATGTGGATTACAAGATCTTGGCCAAAACTTTGGCAAACAGGCTGAAGGTTGCCGTGGGGGAGGTTATCCATACTGACCAATCCTGCGGCATACCGGGAAGATCTCTGGAAGACAGTCTGTCTCTGCTAAGAGACATAGTGGCGTACACCAACAGCACTAACTCTACCTGTGTGTTGTTGGCCCTAGATCAGGAAAAAGCCTTTGACAGGGTTGACCACAGCTACATGGCAGAGGTCCTCGAGAAGTTGGGTTTTGGCCCCAAGTTTCAAAGCTGGATAGGCACCCTGTACAACTCGGTTTCTAGCCGAGTGTTAGTCAACGGGGACCTGTCCTCCCCGATCCACATCGAACGGGGAGTTAGGCAGGGTTGCCCGCTATCTCCACTGTTGTATGTGCTCTGTATTGAGCCACTGGCAGCAGCCATCAGAGCAGATCCCCAAATTAGAGGTGTTAAAGTTCCGGGAGGTCAGGAAGTCAAGCTTGTACAATACGCTGACGATAACACCTGCGTCCTTTCAGACCAACCGTCGATTGATAGAGCCTTCCATACCATCCGAAGGTTCGAGTCTGGCACAGGTTCCAAGCTGAACTTTGGAAAGACTGAAGCCGTTTGGCTAGGCAGGTGGAGAGGCAGGCAAGACAAACCGTTTCCGATAGGGCGGTGGACCTCAGACAGCATCATCATACTGGGGTCCCCCATGGGCGGTGAGCGAATGGCTGAAGAGGCTTGGCTACAACGTTTTGCCAAGTTCAAGGCTAAGCTGGATCAGTGGAGAAATAGGAAACTGACCTTGATTGGGAAAGTGGTAGTTTGCAATTCTCTTGCGGCGGCTACGCTGTGGTACACAGCGCCCATATTTCCTTTGCCGAAGTCCATTGAGAAAAAGTTGGAGAAAGAGATGTTCTCATTCATATGGGACAACAAGACAGAACTAGTGGCAAGAAGGACTCTGTACTTGCCGAAGGAGAAGGGGGGCCTAAACTTGGTTTGCATCCCAGTGAAGGCGCAGGCACTTCTCCTCAAATCTGTTCGAAAAGCTCTGACTACCCCGGATGCCCCGGCGGCAAAGTTCACCCTATATTGGCTAGGGTTCAGCTTGAGAAGAATAGACCCAGCTTCGTGGAGCAACAATGCCCCTCACTCAGTGGACCCACCACCGCACTACGCACAAATTGCCAAGATCTTGCAAAATGTTGAACAGAGCAACATTCAGGTGGAATGGGCTGCAGTCGCTGTCTCGTCACTGTACTCCTCCCTTCTTGCCGCTAGCGGTCACGGTCATCGTTATCGCTTCTCGGCCTTTTGGCTAAGATCAAGTGTAGTATCTGTTCTTATCCCCTTCTCACCAACTGGGAGAGGATGGTTTGCTGGAATATCGCTCACGATGGCTTAGTGACTAACAAGAAGCTCTATTCCTGGCGGAAGTTTTCTAAGACGTCCAAATGCCCGAGACGAGGTTGTGACGAAGTGGAGAGCATCTCCCATGTTTTCTTAGAATGTGCCCACGTGTCTGAGATGTGGACATGGCTGGAGTGGCTTATAGCTAGAAAGATCTGTCCGAACTTTGTTCTTTCTAACAAGTTTGTGCTTTGGGGCTTAGCTCCAGATGGGTCATCCATGAAGACAAGGCGGGTGTTAGGAGCCTTGTCTGCAATCTCTAAGAACCTGATTTGGCGGTCGAGAGGTGATGCAAAACACAACAAGAAGCATCACTCCTCTGCGGAGTTGGCTCTCCTCCTGAAGGAGACGTTAGCTGAGAGACTGGTTTTTGAGTTCACGCGTCTTGGCCCGGCTGGCTTCTACGCCAACTGGGCTGAGGGCTATTCTTGGGCAGATGTAGATGTCGCACATTTGTCATTGAAGTTCTAGAGGACTTTATGAATTCCCTATATTAGGGACACAGAAAAAGAGAAAATCCAAAAAAAATATAAAATAGAAAACCCAAAAACTGAAAGTAGTGCGGGTCGCATGTGGTGGCGAAAGGAAGGAAAAGGTGGGTGGGAGTGAGGTGCTGCGCTATCCGAGTCGATCTGTTTCAGAATTGGTTTGATCTGGGTCCCCGGTGGGGGATGTATCAAGAGATATGTAAGCCGGGGAGTGTTTATCCTCCCTCGGTATAGACTGGTAATGAACAAAGTAATGCTCGACAAGTATAAACTACTTTTTGTCAAAAGAGTATCTGTTCTTATCAGTTTAATCTCTGATACATTCCCCATCGGGGAATCTAGATTAAATTGATTTTTGAAAGTTGGTCATGGAATAAGAGCTTGCTCTGTCCTGACCGCGGATCGGCTCGGTATTGCAGTACCTCCGAGATCGGTCCATCCCCTTACAAATCCAAAAGAAGTTGCACGCACACACATGTCACACACATACCGCAATCTCTTTACGCGGTCAGGACAGAGCAAGCGTTTACCTTATTCCATGACCAACTTTCAGACATGAAATCAATCTAGATTCCCCGATGGGGAATGTGTACGGACGGAGCGCATATTGAGAAAAGCCTGCAGTTTGTGTGTGTCCGACTTTCCGTAACCCTAACCCTATCCCGACTTTCCGTAAGCCTAACCCTAACCCTAACCCTAACCCGGCTTTCCCTAACCCTAACCCTAACCCTTTCCCGACTTTCCATAACCCTAACCCTAACTCTAACTCTAACTCTAACCCTAACCTTCAGCTGTTCCTTGGAGTGGCCTAGTGGAAAGAGTAGATAGCCATTCCTTTCTTTTCTGTTTCAGACTGCAGTGCCGGTGCCCCCGGAGGAGAGGAGAGGAAAGAAAGGCCGAGTTGAGCAAGACTGCATTGAAGGTGAGTACCGCTTGTGTTGTGTGTACTTTCTCTCCGTCGCTAGGGCGGCGTTCGAGAATCGCGTTCCAGTGGCGGAGCGCGGTTCGCGAACACCATTGTCGGGTGGGCCAGGCCGCGGTTGTTGTTGTTGTTGTTGTATAGGTCTGAAAGTGAAAGTGAGCGGCTGCGTTGTGGCGACGTCACGTGTGTTTTGCCGCAAAACGGGGCCGAGGTGAGAGAGGGTGTCGCGAGAGGGGCTGCGGTGTGTCGTCTGAAAGTAGTGCGGGTCGCATGTGGTGGCGAAAGGAAGGAAAACGGGGCGGGAATCGCACTGGATCAACAAACAACTGGGTTAGAGGTGTCGGCTATCCTGCGGCGGCGGAATGGGAAGTCGTTGGCGACTGTTGGTGCTCCACGGGCCGGGGCCGGCCCGCCCCGGGGTGGGCCGCTAGCGGTCACGGTCATCGTTATCGCTTCTCGGCCTTTTGGCTAAGATCAAGTGTAGTATCTGTTCTTATCAGTTTAATCTATGCTCGACAAGTATAAACTACTTTTTGTCAAAAGAGTTCTTATCTAGGGGGCGCACGGATAGGACGCACCCTGAGCACGCTCTGCCTCGTGTGTCGTTTCCGAGCCTTTTTAGGCGGAAGGAGTTGGCATTGAGGCCTGGTTTGTCAGTCTAAGGTTTGCTGTTGCTCTCAGGATCTTGGGGATGTCTTTCTTGTCTTTGTACGATTTATTTTAAGCGAGTTTCGGCTGTTTTAGTTTTATCGTACCCCCTCCACGAGGAAGCCTCGGCGTACGTTGGCTTGACGTCCCGAGGACAGAGGGTGGCGATAGTGCCGTGACTTTTTGCCCTCCCGTAACTCGGGTATCCTTCGCGGTACCCAAGTGAAAGTTGGGCAGTTGTGTCAGATAATTTTTTGCTACCTGTAGCAAAAATTTGGGTGTTGTACCTTGTTGGGAGAGGTTTTTGTGGACCCTCACCCCCAAAACCGGGAGGTGGACTCTTCCTTGGTATTTGGGTCGCTGACGGATCAAAACAAAACCTTTACCCCCTCGTAACTTGGGTACGCTTCGTCGCACCCAAGTGAAAGTTGGGCAGTTTGTTCAAATAATTTTTCGCTACTTGCAGCGAAAATTTGGGCTCTCTAAGTCGTAGCGTTAAGTATTTAGTGACCCTCACCCCTAAAACAGGGGTAAACCGGGGTTTGGTATCGTCCCGGCGGCGGAAGTCTAACTAGGTCATCCCGCTAGTTTTAGCGGCGGTCGGATTCCGAGGGTCTAAAGGGGGTTTCCGGGAGCGCTTCCGGGAGCCTGTTAGGGGTTTCTCAACACCTTAAATCCCCTTCTTCTCTCGCTCTCTGGGTTCCTGGTACTCAGGATGTCGAAGTTGGCTAGATATCAGTCTGTGAAAATCACATTCCTTGAGCTCCACCACCACCAGCTCAAGGATGTGATAGATTTACTGACCAAACATGGAGTAAAATCCATGGAAATCCAAAGTGTTCAGAGCAAGCCGAACAACGATACGACTGAAGTCACCTTCACGACCAAGGCGGTTCTGCAGAGGGTAGTGCCGTCTCTGTCGAGTGACCGCTCGATAGACGTGGAGACGTTTGGTACGGGGATCACGGTTGTCACAGCTCGGGGAATCCCCTTTGAGTTTGATGATAACTATATCAGGCTGAGACTGAAGGAGTATGGCATGGTACCTGATACAAAGTACCTTACATACGCTAACTTGGGATTCCCCCATATCTACACGGGGACTCGCCAGTATCGGATGAAAATCCAAAAGCACCTGCCAAACACGGTCAGGCTGGGTAGTGACATCGTGTCGTTTAACTATGCGGGGCAGCCGCGTAGCTGTCACCGCTGCGGCAGTACAGCCCACTTCGTGGCGGATTGCCCCGAAACGAAGTGTGGAAAATGTTGGGAGCTAGGGCATGTGGCGAAGGATTGTAATAACCAGATGAAGTGCTCGGTATGCCTGGAGGCGGGTCATTCCGCAAGGACTTGCCACAAGTCCTTTGCCAGCGTAGTCAAGCCATCAAGTTCATGGGCTACGCAAGCGAAGCCCGCTCCTGGCACTTCCAATGCAGGTCCTGGCGTCCCTAAGACCAAACTGGTTAGCTCAGTCGATAGTGAGAGTGAGGAAAGCGGTCAGGAAGACATGCTCGAAGAGGAAACTACTCCTCACAAGTTGGTAGGGGGTCCCACTGCTGCTAACCCAGGTAGTGAAACCAAGTCCCCTCTTAAGGTAGTAGCCACAGACAAAGCCAGGAAGAGTAAAGGGGATGAGGGCAAGTCTGACGACAAAGTGGAGGAGGAGGTTGCTAAGTCGGATGACAAAATCTCTCCCCCCCAGGTGGTAAAGACCCCGGTCAGGGCTGTCACACCACCGTCCGAATCGCCACCGAAAGGTGAGGAGGGGTTCTGGGATCTGGGCTCCCTCCCTGAGGATGGTGCCAACAAAATGCCAGAAGATGAGGAAGAGGTGGAAGAAATGGAGATTGACAAGCCCACCACCACCTTTAAGCTGGCCCTGTCGGCATCGCTTGCCGAAGAATTGAGCAAAAACTTGACCAGTCCTGGCTTCACTATAGGCGAGGGTGAGCACGGTCCCGAGCTTACCATGAACCTGGACGAGCCCCTCATCATAGACGAAAGTGATAGAGAGGAGAACGCGCCTAAGCGTCCTCATCAGAGTGACCCGAGCGATTCGGACGACTCGGACACCTCGGGAAAGAACCCTAAAGGGAAACTGACAGGAAAGAAGGTCAAAAAGGACTCCGAGAACACTACAAAATTCGGGTCCCAAATTGACTTGTTTGCCTCATCCGGGGAGACTCAGTCTAAGGAGCCCCCAAACAGCTCCAAAGCGAAAAAGTCAGGCCTGATGGCAGGTGCCATCAAAGGTGCTGGAAACAAAGGTGGCGGCAACAAAGGTGCTGGCAACAAAGGTGCTGGAAACAAAGGTGGTAAGACTAGCAATGTCAAGCCACGCTAAGACCCCTTGACCGACCTAAAAATGACGGACCTCAACATAGTGTCACTCAACGTGAATGGAATGAAGGACAGAGATAAACGCCAGGCTGTTTTTGATTTTTGTCGGACAAGGAAAGTTGACGTCGCCTGTCTTCAGGAGTGTCACGTCTCCTCCTTGGCCGACAAGATGTATTGGTCACGGCAATGGGGGAACAAAGCCATTTGGTCTTTGGGTACTAACTCTGCAAAGGGTGTAGGGATACTCTTCGGCCCAGGTATTTCAGTTGTGGCCCACCGCTCAGACACGGAGGGCCGGGTTGTGTCGGCGCTAGTTAAGTTGGACGATACAAACTACAACATTGTTAATATTTATGCCCCAAGTGTCCCTACACAAAGGGTGGAGTTCTTTGCGGAACTTCATCAATACATGTTCCCGAATGCATCTCTGATTGTTTGTGGAGACTTTAATTGTGTACTCGACCCTATCCTTGACAGATGCTCTGGGTCGTCTTCATCTCCCAGGGATAACGTTAGGGATGTGGTAGAGCTCAGGGGTTTCTGTGAGGATCTTGGTCTGGTCGATGTTTGGAGAGAACAACACGCAAATCAGAGGGAGTTCACATGGAGCTCTAAATCATGTGAAACCCGTTCCAGACTGGACAGATTTTATGTGTCAGACCCTGTACATTGCTCGTCGGAGATAAGAACATTCCCAATGTCGGATCACGACGCAGTATTTTTGTCCGTTACCCACACTCCCAGAGTAGAACGCGGAGCTGGGGTGTGGCGATGTAATACGGAGGTTTTGAAGGATGGCATTTTTATTGAAGAATTCTCTGAAAGATACGAAGAGTGGCGAGCCCGGAAAGGCAGCCACAAGTGTCTCAGAGATTGGTGGGAGGAGGTGAAAAATAACACCAAAGACCTCCTGATTAGCCACTCGAAACGCAGAGCTAAGGCAGCAACGTTGATACAGAGAGACCTCGAGAAGAAAATAGATATGTTGAGGTCGTGCCTGAACAATGGTGGGACATGTCCTGCAACGGTTCACGATTATCAGACAGCAAAAGAACAACTGAAAAAGTTGTTGTCAGATAAGTTAGCAGGACTACGGGTCCGTAGCAGAATACAGAACTTTGAGAAGGATGAAAAGCCGACCAGGTTTTTCTTCAGCAAAGAAAGAAAGAGGGGCGAGAAGAAAATGGTCAGAGAGTTGAGGACGGCTGATGGCGAAATAGTTACGTCAAGGGAAGAAATCTTAGAAACCTTCCATGACTTCTACGCTAACCTCTATAGCGCAGATTCCATAAATAGTGAGGATAAGAATTATTTCCTGGATAAACTAGTTCCCACTCTCCCCGACACAGACCGGATTCGGCTTGACCAGCCGCTTTCGTTAGAAGAGATGGAACAGGCCGTCAAGGAAATGCAGAATGGGAAAACCCCGGGGTCAGATGGTCTCCCCAAAGAGTTCTACACTCAGTTCTGGGCTATTGTTGGGCAAGACTTGCTACAGGTTCTCAACGAAGGTTTAGAAGAGAATCAGTTGTCTCCATCCCAAAGGGAGGGTGTTATCACACTCCTCGATAAGAAAGGAGACCCTTTGAACCCGGCAAACAAGCGCCCGATTTCGTTACTCAATGTGGATTACAAGATCTTGGCCAAAACTTTGGCAAACAGGCTGAAGGTTGCCGTGGGGGAGGTTATCCATACTGACCAATCCTGCGGCATTCCGGGAAGATCTCTGGAAGACAGTCTGTCTCTGCTAAGAGACATAGTGGCGTACACCAACAGCACTAACTCTACCTGTGTGTTGTTGGCCCTAGATCAGGAGAAAGCCTTTGACAGGGTTGACCACAGCTACATGGCAGAGGTCCTCGAGAAGTTGGGTTTTGGCCCCAAGTTTCAAAGCTGGATAGGCACCCTGTACAACTCGGTTTCTAGCCGAGTGTTAGTTAACGGGGACCTGTCCTCCCCGATCCACATCGAACGGGGAGTTAGGCAGGGTTGCCCGCTATCTCCACTGTTGTATGTGCTCTGTATTGAGCCACTGGCAGCCGCCATCAGAGCAGATCCCCAAATTAGAGGTGTTAAAGTTCCGGGAGGTCAGGAAGTCAAGCTTGTACAGTACGCTGACGATAACACCTGCGTCCTTTCTGACCAACCGTCGATTGATAGAGCCTTCCATACCATACGAAGGTTCGAGTCCGGCACAGGTTCCAAGCTGAACTTTGGAAAGACGGAAGCCGTTTGGCTAGGCAGGTGGAGAGGCAGGCAAGACAAACCGTATCCGATAGGGCGGTGGACCTCAGACAGCATCATCATACTGGGGTCCCCCATGGGCGGTGAGCGAATGGCTGAAGAGGCTTGGCTGCAACGTTTTGCCAAGTTCAAGGCTAAGCTGGACCAGTGGAGAAATAGGAAACTGACCCTGATTGGGAAAGTGGTAGTTTGCAATTCTCTAGCAGCGGCTACGCTGTGGTACACAGCGCCCATATTTCCTTTGCCGAAGTCCATTGAGAAAAAGTTGGAGAAAGAGATGTTCGCATTCATATGGGACAACAAGACAGAACTAGTGGCAAGAAGGACTCTGTATTTGCCGAAGGAGAAGGGGGGCCTAAACTTGGTTTGCATCCCAGTGAAGGCGCAGGCACTTCTCCTCAAATCTGTTCGAAAAGCTCTGACTACCCCGGATGCCCCGGCGGCAAAGTTCACCCTTTATTGGCTAGGGTTCAGCTTGAGAAGAATAGACCCGGCTTCGTGGAGCAACAATGCCCCACACTCAGTGGACCCACCACCGCACTATGCACAAATTGCCAAGATCTTGCAAAATGTTCAACAGAGCAACATTCAGGTGGAATGGGCTGCAGTCGCTGTCTCGTCACTGTACTCCTCCCTTCTTGAGGCAGAGGACTTTGTGCCACGTTGCGTTAGGGAGAACTCAAGTCTTGACTGGCCAGAGATTTGGCAAGCCATCCTCAATCCCCTTCTCACCAACTGGGAGAGGATGGTTTGCTGGAATATCGCTCACGATGGCTTAGTGACTAACAAGAAGCTCTATTCTTGGCGGAAGTTTTCTAAGACGTCCAAATGCCCGAGACGAGGTTGTGAAGGAGTGGAGAGCATCTCCCATGTTTTCCTAGAATGTGCCCACGTGTCTGAGTTGTGGACATGGCTGGAGTGGCTTATTGCCAGAAAGATCTGTCCGAACTTTGTTCTTTCGGACAAGTTTGTGCTTTGGGGCTTAGCTCCAGATGGGTCATCTAGGAAGACAAGGCGGGTGTTAGGAGCCTTGTCTGCAATCTCTAAGAACCTGATTTGGCGGTCGAGAGGTGATGCCAAACACAACAAGAAGCATCACTCCCCTGCGGAGTTGGCTCTCCTCCTGAAGGAGACGTTAGCTGAGAGACTGGTTTTTGAGTTCACGCGTCTTGGCCCGGCTGGTTTCTACACCAACTGGGCTGAGGGCTATTCTTGGGCAGATGTAGATGTCGCACATTTGTCATTGAAGTTCTAGATGACTTTATGAATTCCCTATATTAGGGACACAGAAAAAGAGAAAATCCAAAAAATTATAAAATAGAAAACCCAAAAACAGTAGATTAGTGGGGGGGATATGGGAAAGGGGATGGACCAAGAGTGGTGGGTGGGAGTGAGGTGCTGCGTTATCCGAGTCGATCTGTTTCAGAATTGGTTTGGTCTGGGTCCCCGGTGGGGGATGTGCCAAGAGATATGTAAGCCGGGGAGTGTTTACCCTCCCTCGGTATAGACTGGTAATGAACAAAGTAATGCTCGACAAGTATAAACTACTTTTTGTCAAAAGAGTATCTGTTCTTATCAGTTTAATCTCTGATACATTCCCCATCGGGGAATCTAGATTAAATTGATTTTTGAAAGTTGGTCATGGAATAAGAGCTTGCTCTGTCCTGACCGCGGATCGGCTCGGTATTGCAGTACCTCCGAGATCGGTCCATCCCCTTACAAATCCAAAAGAAGTTGCACGCACACACATGTCACACACATACCGCAATCTCTTTACGCGGTCAGGACAGAGCAAGCGTTTACCTTATTCCATGACCAACTTTCAGACATGAAATCAATCTAGATTCCCCGATGGGGAATGTGTACGGACGGAGCGCATATTGAGAAGAGCCTGCAGTTTGTGTGTGTCCGACTTTCCGTAACCCTAACCCTAACCCTAACCCTATCCCGACTTTCCGTAACCCTAACCCTAACCCTAACCCGGCTTTCCCTAACCCTAACCCTAACCCTTTCCCGACTTTCCATAACCCTAACTCTAACTCTAACTCTAACCCTAACCTTCAGCTGTTTCTTGGAGTGGCCTAGTGGAAAGAGTAGATAGCCATTCCTTTCTTTTCTGTTTCAGACTGCAGTGCCGGTGCCCTCGGAGGAGAGGAAAGAAAGGCCGAGTTGAGCAAGACTGCATTGAAGGTGAGTACCGCTTGTGTTGTGTGTACTTTCTCTCCGTCGCTAGGGCGGCGTTCGAGAATCGCCGCGGTTCCAGCGGCGGAGCGCGGTTCGCGAACACCATTGTCGGGTGGGCCAGGCCGCGGTTGTTTTTGTATAGGTCTGAAAGTGAAAGTGAGCGGCTGCGTTGTGGCGACGTCACGTGTGTTTTGCCGCAAAACGGGGCCGAGGTGAGAGAGGGTGTCGCGAGAGGGGCTGCGGTGTGTCGTCGGGAAGTAGTGCGGGTCGCATGTGGTGGCGAAAGGAAGGAAAACGGGGCGGGAATCACACTGGATCAACAAACAACTGGGTTAGAGGTGTCGGCTATCCTGCGGCGGCGGAATGGGAAGTTGTTGGCGGCTGTTTGTGCTCCACGGCCCAGGGCCGGCCCGCCCCGGGGTGGGTCGCTAGCGGTCACGGTCATCGTTATCGCTTCTCGGCCTTTTGGCTAAGATCAAGTGTAGTGTCTCGCTAGAGGGCGCACGGAGAGGACGCACCCTGAGCACGCTCTGCCTCGTGTGTCGTTTCCGGGCCTTTTTAGGCGGAAGGAGTTGGCATTGAGGCCTGGGTTGTCAGTCTAAGGTTTGCTGTTGCTCTCAGGATCTTGGGGATGTCTTTCTTGTCTTTGTACGATTTATTTTAAGCGAGTTTCGGCTGTTTTAGTTTTATCGTACCCCCTCCACGAGGAAGCCTCGGCGTACGTTGGCTTGACGTCCCGAGGACAGAGGGTGGCGATAGTGCCGTGACTTTTTGCCCTCCCGTAACTCGGGTACCCTTCGCGGTACCCAAGTGAAAGTTGGGCAGATAATTTTTTGCTACCTGTAGCAAAAATTTGGGTGTTGTACCTTGTTGGGTGAGGTTTTTGTGGACCCTCACCCCCAAAACCGGGAGGTGGACTCTTCCTTGGTATTTGGGTCGCTGACGGATTACCCTGGATATCAGAGTACAACTTAGCCGGCTAAGGGACTTTACGCCTTCACGCAGTACTCTGGCTCGGCGGTTGTTAACTGTCAGTCGCTGCCCCCTGCTGGCCCCCTCGCTGGCGCGCGGAAGCCACGCACGAGCGGCTATTGGTGGGTTAGCCCGGCTATCCCGAGCGCAAGCATGATTGGCTAGCCGCTCCGCCCGCCTTCCTGAAAGGTCATGAATATTTATCAATCATTTGGGGTTTCCCTCGGCCAACATGGCGGACGTAGGGAAAGACGTGGATGTTGCTATATCGAAAGCCTTGTTGAGCATAGAATCTGTCGATAGCTTGAAACCTGAGCAGCACCAGGTTTTGGAGAACTTCCTGTGCGGCAGGGATGTGGTGGGTCTTCTTCCTACAGGCTTCGGTAAATCGCTGATTTACCAGCTCGCTCCCACTGTGGCTAAAAATTTGCGGTCGAGTGCGCTTTGTCCAGAGCACATAAAGACTGCAGAGTTTCCTTCTCTGATCATCTTATCTCCACTTCTGGCGCTTATAAACGACCAAGTGTTGGAGGCCAGGGAGTTTGGACTGTCCGCGATGTCGCTGTGTGACCCCAGTCCGACCGAAGAAGCGCAGATTCTGAGTGGGAAGGTCCGGTTAATGTTCGCAAATCCCGAAACGCTTGTGTTGGACGAAAAATGGCGGGACATGCTGCTCACAGAGAGGTTCCAAAACAACGTCGTGGGTCTTGTGGTCGATGAAGTCCATAAAACACCGAGCTGGTATGCATTCCCAGAATATTTTTGTCGTATGTAGATCGCATGTTTTGAACTCAAATAGCTTTAAAACGAGTAATGATGACACGTAGCGTAACGAGTGCGAGTCGCCCCCCTCCCACCTCCCGTAACTTTGCATGTGACGCGAGCACTTTGTTGGCGGCCTAACTATTACCAAGGAGCTTTTAAAAGCTCCTTGCTATTACTGTAAAAAATAAAATAGTAAATAAAACAAAGTACGTGGATTGAAAGAATATGTGTAATGCTAGAGGCTACAGTAAACAGTTAATCATGAAACATTGTTGTAATAAACCAAAGTTGTGTTGACTGTTCATTATGTGGAAGGAATTGCCTTATTCATTATTCATAATCATAACGTTAGCCCTCTTCTTTATATTTCAGGGGAGAAGCAAAGAAAGGGGGGAAGGCCTTCCGGGAAACGTTTGCGAGGATAGCAGAGCTCCGCTCTTTGTGTAAGCATGGTGAGAAGTGTTCCATTTTCTCTTACCTTCATTTATTTGTCACCCATCCTTTGTTGTTATGCATGCTGATGACAGATGTTGGTGCCTTCAATATTAATCTCATTAAGTAGCTTTTGTTTAAAGAAAAAATTAGGCATTTTTTGTTCTTGTTCTTTTACGAGTGCATGAATCAATTCAAGTGTTCAAATCTATTTTCTGAGATGTAAAATGTTGGTATAATCTAATTTGTAGTTGAATGAATGAATGAAGGCATTTATTATATTGCAGACTGTAAGGAATTGAATCTAGTCTTTTTTATCATTCTCCGCAGGGACTCCTGTTTTGGCTCTTACTGCTTCTGCCGACACTGCTACAAGAAAGGACATTGTGAGACTCCTGAACCTGAGCAAGCACACCGTATTTGTGGAGAGGAGCCCAAATAGGACTAACATTAGGCTCAGTGCTGTCAGGATCAAGCCATCAGATGATTTTGCCTGTCTAGACTGGTTAGTTACGGGTGTTAAGAAATATGGCAGTGAGTTTGGCAAGGCAGTTATATACTGTAGAGATTTTAAAACTGTGGGTGCGGTGTACTGCCACCTTGTGGCATCCCTTAGGGATGAAGCTTATGTCGGGGTTAGGATATCGCGCAACTGTAGAGTTGGGATGTACCATAGCGAGACCTTGCCGGAGAAGAAGGAGCATGTGCTTTCATCATTTAGGGGTACATCCAAATTCTCCAATTTGTCAGTTGTTATTGCCACTACAGCACTGAGCATGGGCGTGAATTTCCCAGATGTCAGATACGTTGTCATGTATGGTCCTCCAGACAACATGGAAGACTTAATGCAGCAAATAGGAAGAGCTGGAAGGGATAACCTCCCAGCTCATGGTATTATGTATAGTTATGCCCAGCAAAGGTGTGATGACAATGTCAGACAATATGCCAAGGGTACATCTTGCCTCAGAGCCACATTGTACAACCACTTTGAGTCAGCTAAGTCTACCGTACCATTGGAACCTGGACATGACTGTTGTACAGTGTGTCATAAAACGTGTAACTGTAACACATCTAGTGAATCATGTGATGTTCCTAGCCCTGTACATGAAATGTCAGTAGCTGCAACTGAAACAATCCCGTCCAAGGTGAGAAGTGTCACTGATGAACAGAGAGAGTTGTTGACAGAGGGGCTGTATCAGTACAGATATTCCCTTGTGAAGAATAAGAGGCTTTTGCTGTCAGTTGGACACACAACTGGATTTACAGATGCATTCATAGAGTCAATAGTTGAAAAAAGCCCTTTCATTTTCTCAGCTAAGTACATCCTGGATAACTTCCCTGAAATATACTCTGAACAGCATGCTCACTCGATCATGTACATAGTCAACAAGGTGTTCAATGACAACCTAGATATTGATGACTTACTAGAAGCAATAGAGGCAGACTTTGAGTCTGAAATTGCACAGGACCCAAGTATTCCTGACATTCCTGTTACATGGTCCAACTCTGATTCTGATAATGCCTGTGCTGAGGAACCAATTTTATGGGATGAATTCTTGTACTATGACAGTGACTGATAATATTTACAATTACATTTTTTTGGTGATGTGAAAGATGTAATTATGATTTCTATCGCAGTACATATGACAATGAGTACATGTATATCATTTCTTTAAGGAACACCATGATGTATCCTTTTCTTTTATTCAATACATGTTCTGTACAAGTCTTGTGGAAACATTTTTGTAACAAAGTCTTTTCACTGTATATATACATGCATAAGCTTAGAAGAGTATGGAATTTCTTCGCATGTGTCACTTATGTCAGTGCTTTTGCAGTTTGATCACTTTTCTTCAATACATAACACAGTATTTTCATTGTATATATACATGTATAAGGTTAGAAGAATATGTCATTTCTTCGCATATGTTACTTATGTCAGTTTGGTCACTTAGGGTGATCAATTCAAGACTGAAAACATCAGTGTAGCAACAAAGTTTTGTATCATATGTATATAAGCCTAGAGAAATATGGCATTTCTTCACATCCAAATTTTTACATGTATAAGTGGTTTTACAGATTGATCAGTTATCTTTTCTTTAACACACCAGTCTTTTGGGGTGTTCGCTTCATGACTGATAACATCAGTGCAACAACAAAGTCTTTGTATCATTGGCTTATCTACTTACTAGTATTGTATTTGTAGTCAAAATGTATGTTTCCTTATTCAGTTTTGGAATACACATTTTGTACATTACAATTTGACATTGTCACTAAGGGGTTGTCAGAACACCCGATACAGGTTACATAGTGGAAAACATGAGGAATGGAAAACATGTTCTTTCAAACATACAATGTCTCTTTGTGCTTGTTCAATTTCAATCTCACAATACTTAGCAGGCATCAAGTCTTTGCTAGATGCATTCTATTATTATTGAAGGTAACAAAAATACAAAGGGAAGTACAAGACATATCTTTACTAAAGCCACAGTAAGTTAATTTTATGGATGACATCCTCTGCAGACTGAAAAAAATAGTGAGCGAAAAAAAATCAAGGTGGGTGAAAAAAAAAGATGGCTAAATTTTCCAAATGTATGCCATAAATATTGTAAAAAAAACACGAGAATTGGAGCGATGAAACATAGTGTCACATCCTTCAAGGCATTCATTCCTGTATTCAAGACGTGAAAAGTAAAAAGGTGACAAGTGGTAGACTGGTATCACATACAAACATGGCAACTCATGGCTTCCATAATTGGCCACTTTTACAGTACTTTTACAAGCACTATCTAACTTGTTTCACTTGTACTACCTCAGTCAAAGCTACCTGGCTAGTGTCACTTCTACAGGTACAATCATTAAGCTACAACACAACATATTTGCCCCTTTTGGTACTTTCTTGTCATGTTAACCATTTCAGAAGAAAAAAAAATATTGTTTTGTTTTCTAAAGTCAGGCAAAAATTCATGCACGTGCTGATGTCATCCATAAAATCTACTTTTTGCGTTAGATGTTAAACAGATGGCAAACTGGTAAGGTAAAAAACAAAGGTTTAAGACAACATTACCACATTAGCCCTACTCGTACAATGCCTCCCAGTGTTTCAGCTTAGTACGCATCCAGTTTGCCATCTGTTTAACATCTAGCTTTGCCAACAAATCACGCTTGAAACCAGGGAAACAAGCATACTGCCTCCCTGGCTGATACTGAAGCACATTGCACTGGTCATACTGCTCGACCAGCTTCAGTATGTCCTCTGTGGGGTCACCTTTGTGGTGATAACCACCTGCCCTAGTCACACCCAGGTCACAATCAATGCTGTTGAGCATGGCCTCCAACTCACCTATTGCGTTAGCAATCCTGGCTGCAGATGCCTCATTGAGGTTGGGGCCAAGGTGTTTCGCGAAGGCCTTGAAAAGACCGTTCATGTTTTCGAGCCTAAGGTCCATGGGCATGTTCTTCCCTTTGCCACCAGCATTGTTGATAAACCTATTCCACTTGAGACTGTGGGCAAGGTTGGCTGGCAACAATGTGGTCTGTCTGGCAAAGAAGAGGAACGTGCCCATGGCATACTTGGTGTGACCATAGGCTCTGAAAAACAAGAGGGCCATTTTCAGACACCTTGCTACCCTCTCCCCATCCCCTTCCCTTGTGGCATCCTTAAGGTTGTGGAGGAGAAGTGCCATACCGAATTTTGCTGAATGGTAATTATACACACCATCCTCTGTGGAGTCGTCATTAGTACGAGCACTTACATGTAGATTGTGTTTCTTCACTTCATGCATAGACCTTGCTTTTGCTCTTACAAAAGATTTGGTGCAGCCTTCCTGCCTACAGTGATATCTGCTATCCTGTATACCTTCTACAATTCGGTTGATGGAGGCAACCTCCTCGTGGAAGGCGATGTCTACGATCTCGGCCGCCCTGGAGTGAAGCCAGTCTCTTCTCGTGTGCTCGTCTCCACCCAGGATCTGGTCTGGTACGATGGCTTCGGGTGCATCTGAGTTGTGAACAATAAACTGGCTTTAGTCATTTGCCTACCATATCTTAACAACAGATGCCATACAAATCCAGTATATCAGTCCCTTGCCCACAGTTCAAAGACATACCAAAGTAAGCTTTCCCCATTTGTAACAGACAAAATAGCTTCTATTGTAGAATGCTTATCACTGTCTTAATTTTTAAAAGACAGTTAACAGATAGACAAACTTGTAATCAGTGAGAATTTAAGGCAAGATGTACATACCATCTACACTCTGTAGGTGGAAAATCTTCTTGCTGGCATGGATTATGAAGGCCTGGAAGTCCTTCATCATGAATTCCTGGTAGGCGTTGTTGGCTGCGTGGGGGCCCTTCCTGGCATTGGAGGCACCAATCACGTTCATGTTGGCAGTCAAGGAAGCAATGTCGGCTGCTGATGGTTTGCCGAAGATGCCGAACATGATCTGAAAATGAAAAGGGAAAGAGGGGAATGAATGAAGAGTAGGTAAAATGTTGACAAAGTTATCTGGGGATTATTTGCCAGACCCAAGGCCAAGTTAATAAGAGGTACTAGAAGGACTTTAACATAGACAAAATGATACATGTTTTTTTATTACATCATTTATTATGAATACAGGGTGTCAACACAGAAAGTTGTCAATGCATAAATAAAGAGCAAACAATCCATGAGTCAAAGATACAAGTGGGCAATTTAAAGTCTGTAGTACACATTGAAGTACATTCACATGTCACACTGAAATAAACTGACCTCATCAAGGTTCATCTTCCCATGCCAAAGCTCGTGCTTTGGGCTCATCCCCTCCAGCCGTTCTTCTGCTGAGTCTCCATCCCTAAAGCCGGCTTGGACACCCTCCGCTCTCTCCTCCGACAACCAGTCCCCTCCTAGCAGGATTGGCTGCACGAGGTGAGTGATGTTGCCATCCTCATCCACTTCGGAGGGGACGTAGTTGGTTTGGATATAGCGGAGGATGTCTGCCATGTCCCGGCCTTTGTTTTCGTTTTTGAACTGTAGACCTAACCAAGTCTGGGGGAAGAAAAAAAAACAATGTAAACATGCACATGGTATCAACATTGCTTGATGATAAGTGACTAAAACTGAGTGCAAGATTTGTGGATAGATGTCATCATTTGAAGATAGATATAGATTATAAAACCAAAACTTGCATATCTAACAGCCCCCCATTTGAACATTGCAAACCTCACCTGCTCTGAAGGCTGTTCCATCTCATCGGAGTACTGGTGACGGATGTGTCTTACAACAACGTCCCTGAACCCTCTGAAGGCGGCCAGGCGTTCCACTAGCACGTGGGAGACAAGGATGATGAAATCCCCCCTCAGCAGCTGCTGCACTACATCAGTGACCATCACCTCCTCCAGCTGGAAATCCCGTAGCTGTCTCTGTGGCCCAGCGCTTGGTGGACTCTTCACCCGGTCTAGTGCTCCAAACTGCTGGATCCAGTGAAGCGACTGGTTACGGTTTTCAGCTGACTGGTGCTTTGCTGTTACGTTCAAGTCGACGTTGTCAAAGATGATTTGAAAGGTTGGTAGGGGGGTCTTAGCGGCTATCTCTACAGCTTTGCTGACTATGTCTTGGGGTCTGTCTTCTGTAGTGACTTCTGCACTGTTGATGGCTTGCTCTGCGAGTTTGTAAGTTTCATCCTTGAAGCCGGGGATACTGTTCAGGACCTCTATAATGGGCTTGGTGGTGTCTGTATCCTCCTCTGACAGTGGCATTACTCCAAGGTCTAGGTCACTGTCATCCACTGATAAACTTGGCTGTTCTAGGTCACTGTCATCCACTGATAAACTTGGCTGTTCTGGGGAGTCGTAGGTCTGGAAGGCGAAGTCTAATTCCTGTAAATCTGCTGAGCTTATTGTACTCTGTCCAGAGGCATCAAGATCGGCTTTGGACTTGACCCGCGCTTGCTTCACTAACTCCTCTCCTAGGGCGACCAAGAGGGGGACAGTCTCCATATGAGCTTCAACACGGCGTTTCCATGCAAGTATCTTGTCGTCCCGTCCTTTTCCCAGTTCTGTCTGCTTTAGTATGCTCATTGTGTGAGACATACACAGCTGCTGTTTGTTAAGTCTTGTGAAGGCGATCTTCTTTGCCCCCGCATGCAAAAGCACGAGACTGTTTCTATACTGGATTGCAGACAACGTTGGGTGTCTCGCTCGTAGACACACCGATGCAGCTGTACATATTGCTATGCGCCTATCCTCCCCACACGCTCCCTGCAGACAGCAGTCAAACCATGGTGCATGGATCTCCAGTTCCTTCTCAAAGTCCTCCAACTTGAAGTTCAGGAGATCTTTCGGCTGCGTTCGACCAAGTACAGATACAGCTGCCAATACGTTACCCTCCTGTTTGATTGCTTGAGCAACTTTATCACGCAGCGCTGCAGCCATCTCTTCATGTTTCAGCAAGCTGCCTGCAGCTGCACCCCACTTCCCATCTGCAAGTTGCTGCACACCAGACTTCAGTCTTCCTCCCATCTTCTTTACCCTTGGGCCTTTGTCCGAGGGGTACTGCACATGTACCTGTAACAAACAAAGAGGGGAAATGTTACACAGATGTATTTAATCTTTTCCACAGGAAGTACGATCATACACTAACATACTGGAAAATGTAATCAGCTTAGATAATCTGGCTACCGCGGTACGCTGAAAACCGGGGTAATAATCTACTGTGTTGCCATAGATATCATCAAGTACATTTTATAAACTTAATCTGTTATGGGAATCCTGCAAAAAGAGTGAGAAATGACACTGAAAATATTGTTGACTGCATTTTTCTAAAATTTTATCCTTCCTTTTTTTTGCAGAGTATAAAGTAATAAGGTTCTTCTTTCAATCAAATACATAAGCACATAGGTGAAAAGAAGGTAACTTTATCATCATCTGTATTTACATACAGATTACAGACTTTACACTCACACTACATTTTTGACATAGTTGGGCCCACATCAAAGACAATAAGTACTTCACAATAACTTGCCAACTACATGGATTCGGATTTATCAAAAGTGAATCAAGGAGGCTATCTACCCTCCTTGCTAATTACTCTACACCTTCAGTGCTGTATCTTTACAGATGTATGCGATATAGTGTGATGTCAGGTACACAAGCAAAAGCAGAATTAGTAAAGCAGAATTTGCAACAGAATCAGAGAAACAAATTTGTCATGTCAACCTTCCTAAATAAACATGCAAGACTTGCTTAGTGGTGGTCCTTGTTTTATTTCTGCATACAACAAACTATCTAGTAGTAGTAGTAACTATATTCTCTTCTATTCCAAGGACATGTACAACTTCCTTGTCTATCCTTATTCTTTTCAGTAGTTAGTCTGTACGATTGCAGAATAATGCATCATTAAAAATAATAATAACATTTCTTGCCAATGCAAAGATGAGTTTGGGGGCATACCACACTATGCAGATCACAAAAGCCATTATCGTTTACTAGTTTACATGAAAAATTATGCTGTGTGTCAACAATGAGAAACTAGCCTCAGAAACTCCCTTCTTTCGATTCATTTCACTTTCAATGTGGTGTTGGAAAAAAAGTCTCAAAAAATACAAAAAGGACTCCTACCTAACCGAAGAACTCTACTCTCTACTCTACTCCACTCTAATCGTGTCCAACAATTACTCTCCAAGCAGAGGTTAGGCTCCGGTTGTTTTTTTAAACGTTTTTTTAGTCGTTTTTATTGGGCTTTCTATTTTGTCATTTTTCTTAAAGTCCGCCAGCTAAATAAGGTTTTGACAATACAAGATACAATACAAAATAGACAGCCCGATAAAACGACTAAAAAAACGTTTAAAAAACAACCGGAGCCTAACCTCTGCTTGGAGAGTACCCAATAAATTATGTCACGTTTTGATACTTCCTGGTTACACACGCATTTAAAACACACATACTAACAATAGCTATCAATTCGTGGTCTTTTAACGGCTATTACAGTTGCAACATCAAAGCATGGAATTCGCCGTCACACAAGGTAAAACTAAACGTGACATACCTCAACTTTTGTCACACCGTCCCCGCCTGCAAAGTTCTGACTTGCTTTCTGTAGCGGTGGAACATTCTCGTGGCTCTTCTTAGGTCTTGACCGTTGCTTGTGCGCTGGGGAAAACTTGCCGGGGGTGTAAATTAGTCTCCGCTTCTTAGCTGAACTCTTGGGAGTTGTTCTGGTGACATCCATCGGGCTTCTAGGTTCTGTCGTCACAAGAAGGCGCGCAGGTGTTGTACTAACGTTAGTACTAGTAGCTGTAGTTGTATCTGAAACGTTAGCTGTTTCAAAAGTTTCCAAAGCTACTCCTCCTACAGCTCCTCCAGGCCCTACGGCGCGCCTCCACCTTGACAATGTCTCTGCGGCATCATCTCTTATGAACCTATCGATTTTCCGGCCGCATGGCTCACAGATTGATTCCGAGAGAGACGGGTCTCGGACGACAGCGGTCCCGAGTAACTTTTCCAACTTCGGCGCAGGGGGTTCTTCGTTGCTTCTGTCCTTGCCCTGGTCCTTGCCTTTGCTTTTCAACTCGAACAAGTTCTTGGAATTGGAAATTTTCCCATTCTTCAACAGTGATTTTTGACAAAGTCTGCACCTTGTCCTCGGGTCATCTTCTCTGCCACAAGCGGCACCGCCAGGCTTTTTTGGCGGACGGGCGGACAGCATCGTTCTGCCCTCCGTCTCCGCCAGAATGACAGTCATCGCGAGTTGGTACACAGAATTTATCAGGAAATTCTCTTTGAAGTCCCGTTTCTGTCATGATCATGTGAAATACCGACCACAAAAGTGGTAATCTTGAAAACAGTGTGTTATGAATATCCCGCGAAACACCCCAGGAGAGCCATGTTGTTTGGGCTTCCCCGGTAATTTGCATAATATGACGTCAGGCACAGCTGAATAGAGGGGGTTTGCCTTCGCGCGCCGTGTAAGATAGTACCAAGTAGCTTTTATCAAAATTCGTAAGTGACGACCAAATTGAATTAAAAACTTGTACCATGATTGAGGTTATGGAAAAAGAAAGTGCGATTTTATTCTCATTTGGCGGTGACCCAAAAGCGGCGGTGTTGTGTAGTACAGAGAGTCGGTGACTCTTTGATGTCATTGATCACTTGACGAAAACAATTCACAAGCGCACGATAACTAGATTTGTGTCCTGATGTATCTTTCAGTATGAAAAGGGCCATACACCATATTTACTCAAAAAACGCCGCCATATCGTCACCCTCCCGAGAAATACCGGGGCATTTTGACACTACTCCAACATGTATTAAATGAAGGGCATTAAATGGGCATGAAAATGTGCTGTCATCAAAATACTGTGATAATTGTACGAGACCACGCAGTTTGCAGTTGTGACTAAGAGGTAATTCAAGGTGGGCAATCACCGGAAGACATTTGGAGGTTCCTAAACGAAAAGTATAAGCAGAGAATCGGTGACTCTTTGATGTCACTGATAATGAGCCTCACATTGATCACTTGACGAAAACAATTCACAAGCGCACGATAACTAGATTTGTGTCCTGATGTATCTTCGCGATCGCGGGTCATAAACCACGTTTACTCATGTTGAAAAAAACGCCGCCATATCGTCACCCTCCCGAGAAATACCGGGGCATTTTGACAATGAACAGTCGCATTTCACAAAGAAGGCTATATTCCCATGTGGAAACCAACCATCTTCTGCCATTTCCACTCGGTTCCTTACACACGGTACACGTACACATACACGATCGCACTACGAACAGGAATCCGCAAATCTAACAGCCCGGATTGTACTACAAGGATTGTACCTGGATTGAAGGTATGTTTTAGCAGTCTTATTTATAAAAATATCGACAAAACACAGCGCTGCACCCTACAAGCTACATTCGAGTAGAATACAACTAACGTTACTAAGGAAGTGTTTGTCATTCAAAGTCTAGCCATATTGCAAACCAGAACTCTCTGTCACCGCCAAAGATAAGTATATCTGGAGCTAATGTCTTACGTAGTATATGTCACGACATTATGTATCGCCAGGTACAGACGGTACTTTGCCGCTCTTCGATTTCACAGTCTAGTGGGAGATGGAATTCTTAATTGTTCTACGTGCCTTTTATTTTCAGATATGGCAGACAGCGAGGGATATGACTCCGACGCTACACATTGCTCGGATATTGAATGGCCCGACAAGGAGTTTGGACCACCCCTCGTCTCCTCGACTCCAATCCACGACACTGAGTTCAGCGCTCTATTTGATGCCGAGACGTGCCCACCAGAAAACTCCGAGGACGTGAACTCTAGCGGGGACGGGGAAGTGTTCCGATCCAGCTCAGAAGAGAGCTTGTTATTGTTCGGGGGGGCCAGGGCAAGGAACGCACCTGCCATGGAACCGGAGGATTGGAATACTAGCAGGGATATGTTCGAATCCAGCTCAGAATCCAGCTCAGAAGAGAGCTTGTTATTGTTCGGGGGGGCCAGGGCAAGGAACGCACCTGCCAAGGAACCGGATGACTGGGATACTAGTAGGGACATGTTCGAATCCAGCTCAGAATCCAGCTCAGAAGGGAGCGAAGAGAGCGTGGTCCTGCTAGGGATACCAAGGGCAATGAACGCACCTGCGAAAGAAAACACGGTGTCCGAGGACTTGAACACCATCGAGAGCGCCGATGGAATCGTAGAAGAAACTCAAGCTGCACCGCTTGATCTAAGAATAATTCAGGACTCACAGCCACCACAACACCCACTCCCTCAGAACCGAACCCCGGCCACACCATCAGTTACAGGTACACAAGACACCCCTATGGATTTAAGAACCATTATCCCCGACACCCAGTATGATGACAACAGTAGAAAATACACAGTAACACTTGCGTAAATATATAGACAAAGCCGGTTAGACTGTCATTTCTCTTATTTTGTACAGCGTAAGGTAAATAGTTTTCTGTATAATCTTATAATGTGTGATAGTTTTTCCCATTGTGCAAAATGTCATTATCAAAAGGTAAATAATAAGCAGAACCACTTAGATTCTTAATTTCCCCTCTCTAATTTGTCATTCATAACATTGTACATAATCTTCTTGTGGTAGATTTTCCCCTATTTTGCAAAATTACGTCGTTTTCAAGAAGGTAACTGTTAGGCCTCTCGTCTTTGCGTACGTGACATACATGTAAATAAAGGTTTGCAAATGTTTATAACTTGCGTGCAATTGTAGTTGTCTCGTTAGTGACATATAGTTCGATAGCTCTGTTATTGTAATGTTCTTGAAGTCTACGCATACGCGTCGCACGCATCTCTCATTAGCTTTGAGTTGTGAAATCGCGGGAAGTGAAGAGGGTCATTAATATTCAGTAGTCAGTAGACAAAGTCGATTGGCCAGCTGGCCCGGTGCCAGCCACCAATCGTTCGCCGCGAAACGTGCCGCCCGCAGCGTGCGTGCTCATTAATCATCACGCCCGCCGCGCCCCCATCGAGCTGGCTTCCTATGCCGCCGTTCCAGAGTACTGCGTGAGGCGTATCTCCCCGGGCCGGCTAAAGTCGGTTTACGGGGCTATGTTGCTAGCGGCCCGGGAAAGAACCGTAGCCGCGAGCGCTGTTCTCTGGATACCAGGGTACTGACGGATCAAAACAAAACCTTTACCCCCTCGTAACTTGGGTACGCTTCGTCGCACCCAAGTGAAAGTTGGACAGTTTGTTCAAATAATTTTTCGCTACTTGCAGCGAAAATTTGGGCTCTCTAAGTCGTAGCGTTAAGTATTTAGTGACCCTCACCCCTAAAACAGGGGTAAACCGGGGTTTGGTATCGTCCCGGCGGCGGAAGTCTAACTAGGTCATCCCGCTATTTTTAGCGGCGGTCCGATTCCGAGGGTCTAAAGGGGGTTTCCGGGAGCGCTTCCGGGAGCCTGTTAGGGGTTTCTCAACACCTTAAATCCCTTTTTTCTCTCGTTCTCTGGGTTCCTGGTACTCAGGATGTCGAAGTTGGCTAGATATCAGTCTGTGAAAATCACATTCCTTGAGCTCCACCACCACCAGCTCAAGGATGTGATAGATTTACTGACCAAACATGGAGTAAAATCCATGGAAATCCAAAGTGTTCAGAGCAAGCCGAACAACGATACGACTGAAGTCACCTTCACGACCAAGGCGGTTCTGCAGAGGGTAGTGCCGTCTCTGTCGAGTGACCGCTCGATAGACGTGGAGACGTTTGGTACGGGGATCACGGTTGTCACAGCTCGGGGAATCCCCTTTGAGTTTGAAGATAACTATATCAGGCTGAGACTGAAGGAGTATGGCATGGTACTTGATACAAAGTACCTTACATACGCTAACTTGGGATTCCCCCATATCTACACGGGGACTCGCCAGTATCGGATGAAAATCCAAAAGCACCTGCCAAACACGGTCAGGCTGGGTAGTGACATCGTGTCGTTTAACTATGCGGGGCAGCCGCGTAGCTGTCACCGCTGCGGCAGTACAGCCCACTTCGTGGCGGATTGCCCCGAAACGAAGTGTGGAAAATGTTGGGAGCTAGGGCATGTGGCGAAGGATTGTAATAACCAGATGAAGTGCTCGGTATGCCTAGAGGCGGGTCATTCCGCAAGGACTTGCCACAAGTCCTTTGCCAGCGTAGTCAAGCCATCAAGTTCATGGGCTACGCAAGCGAAGCCCGCTCCTGGCACTTCCAATGCAGGTCCTGGCGTCCCTAAGACCAAACTGGTTAGCTCAGTCGATAGTGAGAGTGAGGAAAGCGGTCAGGAAGACATGCTCGAAGAGGAAACTACTCCTCACAAGTTGGTAGGGGGTCCCACTGCTGCTAACCCAGGTAGTGAAACCAAGTCCCCTCTTAAGGTAGTAGCCACAGACAAAGCCAGGAAGAGTAAAGGGGATGAGGGCAAGTCTGACGACAAAGTGGAGGAGGAGGTTGCTAAGTCGGATGACAAAACCTCTCCCCCCCAGGTGGTAAAGACCCCGGTCAGGGCTGTCACACCACCGTCCGAATCGCCACCGAAAGGTCATGAGGAGGGGTTCTGGGATCTGGGCTCCCTCCCTGAGGATGGTGCCAACAAAATGCCAGAAGATGAGGAAGAGGTGGAAGAAATGGAGGTTGACAAGCCCACCACCACCTTTAAGCTGGCCCTGTCGGCATCGCTTGCCGAAGAATTGAGCAAAAACTTGACCAGTCCTGGCTTCACTATAGGCGAGGGTGAGCACGGTCCCGAGCTTACCATGAACCTGGACGAGCCCCTCATCATAGACGAAAGTGATAGAGAGGAGAACGCGTCTAAGCGTCCTCATCAGAGTGACCCGAGCGATTCGGACGACTCGGACACCTCGGGAAAGAACCCTAAAGGGAAACTGACAGGAAAGAAGGTCAAAAAGGACTCCGAGAACACTACAAAATTCGGGTCCCAAATTGACTTGTTTGCCTCATCCGGGGAGACTCAGTCTAAGGAGCCCCCAAACAGCTCCAAAGCGAAAAAGTCAGGCCTGATGGGAGGTGCCATCAAAGGTGCTGGAAACAAAGGTGGTGGCAACAAAAATGCTGGAAACAAAGGTGCTGGAAACAAGGGTGGTAAGACTAGCAATGTCAAGCCACGCTAAGACCCCTTGACCGACCTAAAAATGACGGACCTAAACATAGTGTCACTCAACGTGAATGGAATGAAGGATAGGGATAAACGCCAGGCAGTCTTTGATTTTTGTCGGACAAGGAAAGTTGACGTTGCCTGTCTTCAGGAGTGTCACGTCTCCTCCTTGGCCGACAAGATGTATTGGTCACGGCAATGGGGGAACAAAGCCATTTGGTCTTTGGGTACTAACTCTGCAAAGGGTGTAGGGATACTCTTCGGCCCAGGTATTTCAATTGTGGCCCACCGCTCAGACACGGAGGGCCGGGTTGTGTCGGCGCTAGTTAAGTTGGACGATACAAACTACAACATTGTTAATATTTATGCCCCAAGTGTCCCTGCACAAAGGGTGGAGTTCTTTGCGGAACTTCATCAATACATGTTCCCGAATGCATCTCTGATTGTTTGTGGAGACTTTAATTGTGTACTCGACCCTATCCTTGACAGATGCTCTGGGTCGTCTTCTTCTCCCAGAGATAACGTTAGGGATGTGGTAGAGCTCAGGGGTTTCTGTGAGGATCTTGGTCTGGTCGATGTTTGGAGAGAACAACACGCAAATCAGAGGGAGTTCACATGGAGCTCTAAATCATGTGAAACTCGTTCCAGACTGGACAGATTTTATGTGTCAGACCCTGTGCATTGCTCGTCGGAGATAAGAACATTCCCAATGTCTGATCACGACGCAGTATTTTTGTCCGTTACCCACACTCCCAGAGTAGAACGCGGAGCTGGGGTGTGGCGATGTAATACGGAGGTTTTGAAAGATGGCATTTTTATTGAAGAATTCTCTGAAAGATACGAAGAGTGGCGAGCCCGGAAAGGCAGCCACAAGTGTCTCAGAGATTGGTGGGAGGAGGTGAAAAATAACACCAAAGACCTCCTGATTAGCCACTCGAAACGCAGAGCTAAGGCAGCAACGTTGATACAGAGAGACCTCGAGAAGAAAATAGATATGCTGAGGTCGTGCCTGAACAATGGTGGGACATGTCCTGTAACGGTTCACGATTATCAGACAGCAAAAGAACAACTGAAAAAGTTGTTGTCAGATAAGTTAGCAGGACAACGGGTCCGTAGCAGAATACAGAACTTTGAGAAGGATGAAAAGCCGACCAGGTTTTTCTTCAGCAAAGAAAGAAAGAGGGGCGAGAAGAAAATGGTCAGAGAGTTGAGGACGGCTGATGGCGAAATAGTTACGTCAAGGGAAGAAATCTTAGAAACCTTCCATGACTTCTACGCTAACCTCTATAGCGCAGATTCCATAAATAGTGAGGATAAGAATTATTTCCTGGATAACCTAGTTCCCACTCTCCCCGACACAGACCGGATTCGGCTAGACCAGCCGCTTTCGTTAGAAGAAATGGAACAGGCCGTCAAGGAAATGCAGAATGGGAAAACCCCGGGGTCAGATGGTCTCCCCAAAGAGTTCTACACTCAGTTCTGGGCTATTGTTGGGCAAGACTTGCTACAGGTTCTCAATGAAGGTTTAGAAGAGAATCAGTTATCTCCATCCCAAAGGGAGGGTGTTATCACACTCCTCGATAAGAAAGGGGACCCTTTGAACCCGGCTAACAAGCGCCCGATTTCGCTACTCAATGTAGATTACAAGATCTTGGCCAAAACTTTGGCAAACAGGCTGAAGGTTGCCGTGGGGGAGGTTATCCATACTGACCAATCCTGCGGCATACCGGGAAGATCCCTGGAAGACAGTCTGTCTCTGCTAAGAGACATAGTGGCGTACACCAACAGCACTAACTCTACCTGTGTGTTGTTGGCCCTAGATCAGGAAAAAGCCTTTGACAGGGTTGACCACAGCTACATGGCAGAGGTCCTCGAAAAGTTGGGTTTTGGCCCCAAGTTTCAAAGCTGGATAGGCACCCTGTACAACTCGGTTTCTAGCCGTGTGTTAGTCAACGGGGACCTGTCCTCCCCGATCCACATCGAACGGGGAGTTAGGCAGGGTTGCCCGCTATCTCCACTGTTGTATGTGCTCTGTATTGAGCCACTGGCAGCCGCCATCAGAGCAGATCCCCAAATTAGAGGTGTTAAAGTTCCGGGAGGTCAGGAAGTCAAGCTTGTACAATACGCCGACGATAACACCTGCGTCCTTTCTGACCAACCGTCGATTGATAGAGCCTTCCATACCATACGAAGGTTCGAGTCCGGCACAGGTTCCAAGCTGAACTTTGGAAAGACGGAAGCCGTTTGGCTAGGCAGGTGGAGAGGCAGGCAAGACAAACCGTATCCGATAGGGCGGTGGACCTCAGACAGCATCATCATACTGGGGTCCCCCATGGGCGGTGAGCGAATGGCTGAAGAGGCTTGGCTACAACGTTTTGCCAAGTTCAAGGCTAAGCTGGATCAGTGGAGAAATAGGAAACTGACCTTGATTGGGAAAGTGGTAGTTTGCAATTCTCTTGCGGCGGCTACGCTGTGGTACACAGCGCCCATATTTCCTTTGCCAAAGTCCATTGAGAAAAAGTTGGAGAAAGAGTTGTTCTCATTTATATGGGACAACAAGACAGAACTAGTGGCAAGAAGGACTCTGTACTTGCCGAAGGAGAAGGGGGGCCTAAACTTGGTTTGCATCCCAGTGAAGGCGCAGGCACTTCTCCTCAAATCTGTTCGAAAAGCTCTGACTACCCCGGATGCCCCGGCGGCAAAGTTCACCCTATATTGGCTAGGGTTCAGCTTGAGAAGAATAGACCCGGCTTCGTGGAGCAACAATGCCCCTCACTCAGTGGACCCACCACCGCACTACGCACAAATTGCCAAGATCTTGCAAAAGGTTGAACAGAGCAACATTCAGGTGGAATGGGCTGCAGTCGCTGTCTCGTCACTGTACTCCTCCCTTCTTGAGGCAGAGGACTTTGTGCCACGTTGCGTTAGGGAGAACCCAAGTTTTGACTGGCCAGAGATTTGGCAAGCCATCCTCAATCCCCTTCTCACTAACTGGGAGAGGATGGTTTGTTGGAATATCGCTCACGATGGCTTAGTGACTAACAAGAAGCTCTATTCTTGGCGGAAGTTTTCTAAGACGCACAAATGCCCGAGACGAGGTTGTGACGAAGTGGAGAGCATCTCCCATGTTTTCTTAGAATGTGCCCACGTGTCTGAGATGTGGACATGGCTGGAGTGGCTTATAGCTAGAAAGATCTGTCCGAACTTTGTTATTTCTAACAAGTTTGTGCTTTGGGGCTTAGCTCCAGATGGGTCATCTATGAAGACAAGGCGGGTGTTAGGAGCCTTGTCTGCAATCTCTAAGAACCTGATTTGGCGGTCGAGAGGTGATGCAAAACACAACAAGAAGCATCACTCCTCTGCGGAGTTGGCTCTCCTCCTGAAGGAGACGTTAGCTGAGAGACTGGTTTTTGAGTTCACGCGTCTTGGCCCGGCTGGTTTCTACACCAACTGGGCTGAGGGCTATTCTTGGGCAGATGTAGATGTCGCACATTTGTCATTAAAGTTCTAGAGGACTTTATTAATTCCCTATATTAGGGACACAGAAAAAGAGAAAATCCGAGAAAATCCAAAAAAATATAAAATAGAAAACCCAAAAACAGTAGATTAGTGGGGGGGATATGGGAAAGGGGATGGACCAAGAGTGGTGGGTGGGAGTGAGGTGCTGCGCTATCCGAGTCGATCTGTTTCAGAATTGGTTTGATCTGGGTCCCCGGTGGGGGATGTATCAAGAGATATGTAAGCCGGGGAGTGTTTATCCTCCCTCGGTATAGACTGGTAATGAACAAAGTAATGCTCGACAAGTATAAACTACTTTTTGTCAAAAGAGTATCTGTTCTTATCAGTTTAATCTCTGATACATTCCCCATCGGGGAATCTAGATTAAATTGATTTTTGAAAGTTGGTCATGGAATAAGAGCTTGCTCTGTCCTGACCGCGGATCGGCTCGGTATTGCAGTACCTCCGAGATCGGTCCATCCCCTTACAAATCCAAAAGATTTACGCGGTCAGGACAGAGCAAGCGTTTACCTTATTCCATGACCAACTTTCAGACATGAAATCAATCTAGATTCCCCGATGGGGAATGTGTACGGACGGAGCGCATATTGAGAAAAGCCTGCAGTTTGTGTGTGTCCGACTTTCCGTAACCCTAACCCTATCCCGACTTTCCGTAAGCCTAACCCTAACCCTAACCCTAACCCGGCTTTCCCTAACCTAACCCTTTCCCGACTTTCCATAACCCTAACCCTAACTCTAACTCTAACTCTAACCCTAACCTTCAGCTGTTCCTTGGAGTGGCCTAGTGGAAAGAGTAGATAGCCATTCCTTTCTTTTCTGTTTCAGACTGCAGTGCCGGTGCCCCCGGAGGAGAGGAGAGGAAAGAAAGGCCGAGTTGAGCAAGACTGCATTGAAGGTGAGTACCGCTTGTGTTGTGTGTACTTTCTCTCCGTCGCTAGGGCGGCGTTCGAGAATCGCGTTCCAGTGGCGGAGCGCGGTTCGCGAACACCATTGTCGGGTGGGCCAGGCCGCGGTTGTTGTTGTTGTTGTTGTTGTATAGGTCTGAAAGTGAAAGTGAGCGGCTGCGTTGTGGCGACGTCACGTGTGTTTTGCCGCAAAACGGGGCCGAGGTGAGAGAGGGTGTCGCGAGAGGGGCTGCGGTGTGTCGTCTGAAAGTAGTGCGGGTCGCATGTGGTGGCGAAAGGAAGGAAAACGGGGCGGGAATCGCACTGGATCAACAAACAACTGGGTTAGAGGTGTCGGCTATCCTGCGGCGGCGGAATGGGAAGTCGTTGGCGACTGTTGGTGCTCCACGGGCCGGGGCCGGCCCGCCCCGGGGTGGGCCGCTAGCGGTCACGGTCATCGTTATCGCTTCTCGGCCTTTTGGCTAAGATCAAGTGTAGTATCTGTTCTTATCAGTTTAATCTCTGATACATTCCCCATCGGGGAATCTAGATTAAATTGATTTTTGAAAGTTGGTCATGGAATAAGAGCTTGCTCTGTCCTGACCGCGGATCGGCTCGGTATTGCAGTACCTCCGAGATCGGTCCATCCCCTTACAAATCCAAAAGAAGTTGCACGCACACACATGTCACACACATACCGCAATCTCTTTACGCGGTCAGGACAGAGCAAGCGTTTACCTTATTCCATGACCAACTTTCAGACATGAAATCAATCTAGATTCCCCGATGGGGAATGTGTACGGACGGAGCGCATATTGAGAAAAGCCTGCAGTTTGTGTGTGTCCGACTTTCCGTAACCCTAACCCTATCCCGACTTTCCGTAAGCCTAACCCTAACCCTAACCCTAACCCGGCTTTCCCTAACCCTAACCCTAACCCTTTCCCGACTTTCCATAACCCTAACTCTAACTCTAACTCTAACCCTAACCTTCAGCTGTTCCTTGGAGTGGCCTAGTGGAAAGAGTAGATAGCCATTCCTTTCTTTTCTGTTTCAGACTGCAGTGCCGGTGCCCCCGGAGGAGAGGAGAGGAAAGAAAGGCCGAGTTGAGCAAGACTGCATTGAAGGTGAGTACCGCTTGTGTTGTGTGTACTTTCTCTCCGTCGCTAGGGCGGCGTTCGAGAATCGCGTTCCAGTGGCGGAGCGCGGTTCGCGAACACCATTGTCGGGTGGGCCAGGCCGCGGTTGTTGTTGTTGTTGTTGTTGTATAGGTCTGAAAGTGAAAGTGAGCGGCTGCGTTGTGGCGACGTCACGTGTGTTTTGCCGCAAAACGGGGCCGAGGTGAGAGAGGGTGTCGCGAGAGGGGCTGCGGTGTGTCGTCTGAAAGTAGTGCGGGTCGCATGTGGTGGCGAAAGGAAGGAAAACGGGGCGGGAATCGCACTGGATCAACAAACAACTGGGTTAGAGGTGTCGGCTATCCTGCGGCGGCGGAATGGGAAGTCGTTGGCGACTGTTGGTGCTCCACGGGCCGGGGCCGGCCCGCCCCGGGGTGGGCCGCTAGCGGTCACGGTCATCGTTATCGCTTCTCGGCCTTTTGGCTAAGATCAAGTGTAGTATCTGTTCTTATCAGTTTAATCTCTGATACATTCCCCATCGGGGAATCTAGATTAAATTGATTTTGAAAGTTGGTCATGGAATAAGAGCTTGCTCTGTCCTGACCGCGGATCGGCTCGGTATTGCAGTACCTCCGAGATCGGTCCATCCCCTTACAAATCCAAAAGAAGTTGCACGCACACACATGTCACACACATACCGCAATCTCTTTACGCGGTCAGGACAGAGCAAGCGTTTACCTTATTCCATGACCAACTTTCAGACATGAAATCAATCTAGATTCCCCGATGGGGAATGTGTACGGACGGAGCGCATATTGAGAAAAGCCTGCAGTTTGTGTGTGTCCGACTTTCCGTAACCCTAACCCTATCCCGACTTTCCGTAAGCCTAACCCTAACCCTAACCCTAACCCGGCTTTCCCTAACCCTAACCCTAACCCTTTCCCGACTTTCCATAACCCTAACCCTAACTCTAACTCTAACTCTAACCCTAACCTTCAGCTGTTCCTTGGAGTGGCCTAGTGGAAAGAGTAGATAGCCATTCCTTTCTTTTCTGTTTCAGACTGCAGTGCCGGTGCCCCCGGAGGAGAGGAGAGGAAAGAAAGGCCGAGTTGAGCAAGACTGCATTGAAGGTGAGTACCGCTTGTGTTGTGTGTACTTTCTCTCCGTCGCTAGGGCGGCGTTCGAGAATCGCGTTCCAGTGGCGGAGCGCGGTTCGCGAACACCATTGTCGGGTGGACCAGGCCGCGGTTGTTGTTGTTGTTGTCTCGTTGCATAGGTCTGAAAAGTGAAAGTGAGCGGCTGCTTTGGGACGACATCACGTGTGTTTTGCCCCCAA
>NC_049989.1:1231807-1281138 GCF_000003815.2 Branchiostoma floridae
TCGAGATATAATGTAGTTACCGTATATGCCCCCAACATGCCAAGAGATAGAGCTGTTCTCTTTGCCTCTCTGCACGAGTACATGTTTCCAAATGCCACCCTCATTATAGCAGGGGACTTTAATTGTGTTTTAGATCCCGCCCTTGACAGACACACCACGTCTTCTGCAAGCTCAGGCCTCAATACACAGGATGTGATTGAACTTAGATCCTTGTGCACGGATCTTGGTTTGAAGGACACGTGGAGGGACGAGCACCCAACTCTATTAGAGTACACGTGGCGTTCTCCCTCCAACCAAACCAGGACAAGGTTAGATAGAATCTATGTCTCAGATGACCCTTCCACGAAGGCCAGGATAGTCTCTTGTCCGTTCTCTGACCACGATGCAGTGGTTACTGATATAGAACCCACCCACCCTGTCCAACAAGGCCGTGGTGTGTGGAAATGTAACGTTAAAACTTTGTCCGACCCCCTCTTTGTCCAAGACTTAGAGGAACAGTATAGAGGTTGGCAGAACCAAAAGAGTGACCACTCGTCCATGAGAGAGTGGTGGGATGAGGTCAAAGTTAAGATAAGGGACCTGGTGGTGACTCACTCCAAAAGAAGAGCGAAAGGTGCTAGACTTGTTCAGAAAGGTCTTGAGAAGGAGGTAGACATGCTCAGATCTCGCCTGAATTGCGGAGATTGTAGCACCACCACCCTTCGTGAGTATGAGGAGGCAAAGGATAAAGCTAATAAGTGGGTCCGGGATCAGTTGGAGGGACAACGCCTCAGGTCCAGGATCAAACATTTTGAAGAGGGTGAGAAACCCACTCGCTTCTTCTTCAGAAGCGAAAGGGACGAAGGGAAGAAGAAACTTATTCGTGAGATCAGAAAGAATGATGGAGACATCACTTCTGAGACTGACGAAATTACGGAAGTTTTTCGTGATTTTTATGCCAAGCTGTTCACGAAAGACCAGTTAGACCCACAAGATAGGGATTACTTCCTTAGTAAACTGGAAGAGACCCTTCCCGAAGAAGTATCTGATCAGCTTGAAAGACCAATTTCGGCTGAGGAGTTGTTAACAGCACTCAAAAGTATGGCCAACAGCAAAACACCCGGATCAGATGGATTGCCCAAAGAATTTTACCTGCAATTCTGGGACCTTCTTGGACCAGACATGTTAGAGGTGTTCAAAGAAGGGTTGCAGGATGGTTTGTTAGCACCATCACAACGTCAAGGAATCATTACCTTGTTGGAGAAAAAGGGGGATCAATTAAATCCCGCCAATAAGCGGCCGATCTCGCTCCTCAATGTGGACTATAAGATACTGTCCAAGGTGTTAGCGAATAGACTAAAGGCAGTGATTGGGCTGGTAGTCCATACGGACCAGTCGTGTGGTATCCCAGGGCGTTCCATCTCAGATAGTGTTTGCCTTCTGAGGGATATTGCTGCCTATGTCAATGACAAAGACCTTCCCTGTGTCTTTCTAGCCTTAGATCAGGAGAAGGCTTTTGATAGAGTAGACCATGACTTTATGGTCAGTATTTTAGAGAGGTTGGGTTTCGGACCCATGTTCAGGCAATACATAGCTACTTTGTATAGCGAGGTATCCAGCAAGGTGCTGGTCAATGGTAGTCTCTCGTCCTCTATTCCTGTGGAGAGGGGAGTCAGACAAGGCTGTCCATTGTCCCCTCTTCTTTATGTTCTGTGTATTGAGCCCTTAGCCGCAGCGATCAGAGCTGACACTCAGATAAAGGGTGTGCATCTGCCCGGAGGTTCTGGGAGAGACACCAAGATTGTGCAATACGCGGACGACAATACTGTTGTCCTGACAGACAGTAGGTCCATTGACCGTACTTTCGAATTGATTTCGAAGTACGAATCTGGAACTGGGGCAAAGCTAAACTTGGGAAAGACAGTGGCGCTGTGGCTGGGGTGCTGGCGAGGACGCCAAGATCAGCCATATCCCATTGGAGGATGGTCTTCGTCTCATCTGAAGATTTTAGGCAGTCCGGTTGGTAACCAGAACTTGGCCGAAGAGGCATGGTTGCAAAGATTTGCCAAATTCAAGGCAACACTCGAGAAGTGGAAGGATCGCAAACTTACCTTGTTTGGGAAGGTCTTAGTAATCAACAGTTTGGCGGCTGCCACTCTTTGGTATGTTGCCCCTGTTTATCCGCTGTCTCGTTCAGTTCAAAGAAAGATTGAGAAACTGATGTTTGAGTTTCTGTGGGACGGCAAAACAGAGTTGGTGAACAGAAAAACTCTCTACCTCTCCAAGGAAGAGGGTGGTTTGGGACTGGTTTGCATCCCGCTCAAGGCCAAGGCATTGTTGCTTAAGTCCGTTAAGAAGGCCCTCACTGATCCCGAGGCGCCTACGAGCAGGTATGCCCACTACTGGTTAGGTCTGAGTCTCAGACAACTGGACCCCGAGTCGTGGAACAACAACATTCCGCACTCCATGGAACGTCCCCCGCACTTTGAGTCGATTTTTGGACACCTCAAAGACTTGGAGACGAAAGATGTTCAGATTGACTGGAAATCCTGCACCACCAAGTCGTTGTACGATGACCTCCTGAAAGCAGAGAACATTGTCCCTCGATGTGTTCAGAATAATCCGACAGTCAGGTGGAAGGATGTGTGGAAGGCCATCCACAATCCCTTGATCCAGAAGTGGGACAGGATGCTTGCCTGGCACGCTGCACACAACTCTCTGAAGACTAGACAGAAGTTGAAGTCTTGGAGAGGCTTTGTCGACTCTGATGTCTGTCCTAGGAGAGGTTGCAACATGGTGGAAAGTGTAACACATCTCTTCTGGGAGTGTCCGGTGGTGGCTGAGGTGTGGGAGTGGGTTGAAGGCCTCATTTACAGGAGGATTCTTCCCCAGTTTAATATGCCGGGTGCCTTTGCCGTCTACAGTTTGGTCTTCCAGTCTATGCCAACTAAGACGAGACTTGTCTTGGAGACATTGGCAGCTATGACCAGGTCTCTGCTTTGGAAGTCACGTTGTGAGGTGATTTTTGAGAAGAAACACTTTACGGGCCAGGAGCTGATCACTCGTTTACAGAAGATGATCAGCGAGAGGCTTGACTTTGAGTTTGCACGTTTAAGCCCGGCTGCGTTCTATGACACTTGGGTTGAAGGACACACGTGGATTGATTTTGATATCTCCCACATTGTGGTGCACTTGTAGTTGGCTTGTGTTTCCTCCTGGAAGAAAGGAGGTCTAGAGAATGAAAAAGAGAAAATCCAAAAAAAATTATAAAAGAGAAAACCCAAAAAAAGTAGAATAGTGGGGTTGGGAAGGGGGGAATGGTGGGTGAGTGTGTGTGTGTGCACTTACCTTGGGTTTGTGAGGGGGTGGACCAAGAGTGGTGGGTGGGAGTGAGGTGCTGCGCCGAGCCGAGCCGATCCGCTTTATGTTTTCGATTTGATCTGGATTTGTGTCTGAGATATGTAAGCGGGGAGTGTTTATCCTCCCGCGGTATGAACTGTATAAGAACAAGTAAATGCTCTGAAATAGTATATAATTACTTATGTCAAAAGAGTAGTCGCTAGGGGGCGCACGGAGAGGACGCACCCTGAGCACGCTCTGCCTCGTGTGTCATTTCCGAGCCTTTTTAGGCGGAAGGAGTTGACATTGAGGCCTGGTTTGTCAGTCTTAGGTTTGCTGTTGCTCTCAGGATCTTGGGGATGTCTTTCTTGTCTTTGTACGATTTATTTTAAGCGAGTTTCGGCTGTTTTAGTTTTATCGTACCCCCTCCACGAGGAAGGCTCGGCGTACGTTGGCTTGACGTCCCGAGGACAGAGGGTGGCGATAGTGCCGTGACTTTTTGCCCTCCCGTAACTCGGGTACCCTTCGCGGTACCCAAGTGAAAGTTGGGCAGTTGTGTCAGATAATTTTTTGCTACCTGTAGCAAAAATTTGGGAGTTGTACATAGTTCTGTGAGGTTTTTGTGGACCCTCACCCCCAAATCGGGGAGGTGGACCCTTCCTTGGTATTTGGGTCGCTGAGGTTTCAAAACAAAAACTTTACGCCCTCGTAACTTGGGTACGCTTCGTCGCACCCAACTGAAATTTGGGTAGGTTGTTCAGATAATTTTTCGCCACTTGCAGCGAAAATTTGGGCTCTTTAAGTCTTAGCGTTAAGTATTTAGTGACCCTCACCCCTAAAACAGGGGTAAACCGGGGTTTGGTATCGTCCGCCCGTAGCCCGGCGGCGGAAGTCTAACTAGGTCATCCCGCTATTTTCCGGAGGCCAGATTCCGGGGGCCTAAAAGGGTTTCCCGTGTGCTGTTTCGGGAGCCCAAAAGGGGTTTCTGGTACCCCAAAAGGGTTTCTTACAGCCTAGAAACCGTTGTTAAACGTCACGAAACATGCCACAAGTTACACCTTCCGCTTATAGCAAGCGAAGGACCGCATCTATCACGTTCCTGACCAAACAGGAGTCAGATTTCGACGATGTGTTGGAGTTGCTTCGCACTCATAACATCAACATTCGAACAGAGGTGGACACCATCCAAAGTAGTGGCAAAAACAAGAGTGAGGTGGTGTTCAAAACCAACAATGCTCTGAACAAGTGGGCTCCATCCCTTGCAGCTGATAATGACATCGACGTAGAGCTGTATGGGAATGGTGTCACGGTAGTGACTGTTATGGGAGCCTCCATTGAGCTGGATGACAACTATGTGCGTCACCAGCTCAAGGAATACGGCGAGATAAAGGATGGGCGATACCTGACCTATGCCAGTCGGGGATACCCTGAAATCAAGACGGGGACAAGGCAATATAAGATTGCCCTGAAGAAGCACATCCCCAACTCGATCAGAGTGGGAGGTGATAACGTCGCAGTAAGGTATAACGGGCAGCCGAGAATGTGCCACCGCTGCGGCGGCCAGGACCACTTTGTGGCGGCTTGCACCGTTGACAAGTGTTCACGGTGCCACGAGCTCGGCCACAAAGCTGGTGATTGCACGGAACAGATCAGGTGTAATAATTGCAAAGGGGAGGGACATACGTTCAGGTCCTGTCCCCTGAGCTTTGCGAACAAGTTGTCCATGACGACGGCCTGGGGCGGTACTACTTCTTGGACCAAGCCCACAGAAACAGTGAGTCAGGGGAAATCAGGTGGCAAGGAGGCTAAGCAGAATCAGGCTAAGAATGGCTCAGAGGCTAAGCAGGGTGGAAGTGGTGGTACCCAATCCCATAAGAAAGATCCCCCACTGATTGAGTCGGTTAGTGGTGAGAGTGAGGGAGAAGAAGGAAGTCATGGGCGAAGAGGAAACTACCTCATAAGGTGGTAGGGGCTCCTCTGCTGCCAACTCAGGGGATAAGAACAAGGGGGTGGAAGTCAAGCCCGACGGTGAAACCTCCCCTCTCAAGGAAGATGATGTTAGCAAAGCGGAGGCGGTGGTAAAGACACCGGCTAGGGCTGTCACACCGCCGTCCGAATCGCCACCGAAAGGTAGTCATGAGGAGGGGTTCTGGGATCTGGGCTCCCTCCCTGAGGATGGTGACAACAAAATGCCAGAAGATGAGGAAGAGGTGGAAGAAATGGAGGTAGACAAGCCTACCACCACCTTCAAGCTGGCCCTGTCGGAATCGCTGGCTGAAAAACTGAGTGGTGACTTGGGTCCTGGATTCACCATAGGTGATGGTGAAGAGGGTCCCGAGCTTACCATCAACCTGGCCGAGCCCCTTGTCATAGATGACAGTGATAGAGAGGAGAATGCGCCTAAGCGTCCTCATCAGAGTGACCCGAGCGAGTCGGACGACTCAGATACCTCGGCAAAGAACCCTAAAGAGAAACTGGAAAGGAAAAAGGTCAAAAAGGACCCCGATAATACCGCAAAATTCGGGTCCCAAATTGACATGTTTGCCTCATCCGGGGAGTCTCAGTCTGAGGAGCCCAAGAACGGCTCCAAAACGAAAAAGCCAGGCGCCCTCAAAGGTGCTGGAAACAAGGGTGGTGGCAACAAAGGCGGTAAGACTAGCAGAGGCAAGCCACGCTAGGATTCTTTGACCGACCTTAAAAGCATGTCCATGGACTTACGAATATTGACGCTTAATGTGAACGGTATGAAGGAGAAGCTGAAGAGATCTCAGGTTTTTTATTTTTGTCGGAATTTAAAGGTAGATGTGGCTTGTCTCCAGGAATGTCACATATCTTCCCTGGCCGACAAGTCGTCTTGGAGCAGGCAGTGGGGAAACAAAACTGTCTGGTCACTGGGCACCAACTCTGCCAGGGGAACTGGGATACTTATGTCTGACAAGTGGTCTATCGTCTCCTCAAAGGTAGACATGGATGGCAGGATAGTCTCTGTCCTTATCTCGGATGGCTCGTCGAGATATAATGTAGTTAACGTATACGCCCCCAACACGGCAAGAGATAGAGCTGTTCTCTTTGCCTCTCTGCACGAGTACATGTTTCCAAATGCCACCCTCATTATAGCAGGGGACTTTAATTGTGTTTTAGATCCCGCCCTTGACAGACACACCACGTCTTCTGCAAGCCCAGGCCTCAATACACAGGATGTGATTGAACTTAGATCCTTGTGCACGGATCTTGGTTTGAAGGACACGTGGAGGGACGAGCACCCAACTCTGTTAGAGTACACGTGGCGTTCTCCCTCCAACCAAACCAGGACAAGGTTAGATAGAATCTATGTCTCAGATGACCCTTCCACGAAGGCCAGGATAGTCTCTTGTCCGTTCTCTGACCACGATGCAGTGGTTACTGATATAGAACCCACCCACCCTGTCCAACAAGGCCGTGGTGTGTGGAAATGTAACGTTAAAACTTTGTCCGACCCCCTCTTTGTCCAAGACTTAGAGGAACAGTATAGAGGTTGGCAGAACCAAAAGAGTGACCACTCGTCCATGAGAGAGTGGTGGGATGAAGTCAAAGTTAAGATAAGGGACCTGGTGGTGACTCACTCCAAAAGAAGAGCGAAAGGTGCTAGACTTGTTCAGAAAGGTCTTGAGAAGGAGGTAGACATGCTCAGATCTCGCCTGAACTGCGGAGATTGTAGCACCACCACCCTTCGTGAGTATGAGGAGGCAAAGGACAAAGCTAATAAGTGGGTCCGGGATCAGTTGGAGGGACAACGCCTCAGGTCCAGGATCAAACATTTTGAAGAGGGTGAGAAACCCACTCGCTTCTTCTTCAGAAGCGAAAGGGACGAAGGGAAGAAGAAACTTATTCGTGAGATCAGAAAGAATGATGGAGACATCACTTCTGAGACTGACGAAATTACGGAAGTTTTTCGTGATTTTTATGCCAAGCTGTTCACGAAAGACCAGTTAGACTCCCAAGATAGGGATTACTTCCTTAGTAAACTGGAAGAGACCCTTCCCGAAGAAGTATCTGATCAGCTTGAAAGACCAATTTCGGCTGAGGAGTTGTTAACAGCACTCAAAAGTATGGCCAACAGCAAAACACCCGGATCAGATGGATTGCCCAAAGAATTTTACCTGCAATTCTGGGACCTTCTTGGACCAGACATGTTAGAGGTGTTCAAAGAAGGGTTGCAGGATGGTTAGTTAGCACCATCACAACGTCAAGGAATCATTACCTTGTTGGAGAAAAAGGGGGATCAATTAAATCCCGCCAATAAGCGGCCGATCTCGCTCCTCAATGTGGACTATAAGATACTGTCCAAGGTGTTAGCGAATAGACTAAAGGCAGTGATTGGGCTGGTGGTCCATACGGACCAGTCGTGTGGTATCCCAGGGCGTTCCATCTCAGATAGTGTTTGCCTTCTGAGGGATATTGCTGCCTATGTCAATGACAAAGACCTTCCCTGTGTCTTTCTAGCCTTAGATCAGGAGAAGGCTTTTGATAGAGTAGACCATGACTTTATGGTCAGTATTTTAGAGAGGTTGGGTTTCGGACCCACGTTTAGGCAATACATAGCTACTATGTATAGCGAGGTATCCAGCAAGGTGCTGGTCAATGGTAGTCTCTCGTCCTCTATTCCTGTGGAGAGGGGAGTCAGACAAGGCTGTCCATTGTCCCCTCTTCTTTATGTTCTGTGTATTGAGCCCTTAGCGGCAGCGATCAGAGCTGACACTCAGATAAAGGGTGTGCACCTCCCCGGAGGTTCTGGGAGAGACACCAAGATTGTACAATACGCAGATGACAATACTGTTGTCCTGACAGACAGTAGGTCCATTGACCGTACTTTTGAATTGATTTCGAAGTACGAATCTGGAACTGGGGCAAAGCTAAACTTGGGAAAGACAGTGGCGCTGTGGCTGGGGTGTTGGCGAGGACGCCAAGATCAGCCATATCCCATTGGAGGATGGTCTTCGTCTCATCTGAAGATTTTAGGCAGTCCGGTTGGTAACCAGAACTTGGCCGAAGAGGCATGGTTGCAAAGATTTGCCAAATTCAAGGCAACACTCGAGAAGTGGAAGGATCGTAAACTGACGTTGTTTGGGAAGGCATTGGTAATCAACAGTTTGGCGGCTGCCACTCTTTGGTATGTTGCCCCTGTTTACCCGCTGTCTCGTTCAGTCCAAAGAAAGATTGAGAAACTGATGTTTGAGTTTCTGTGGGACGGCAAAACAGAGTTGGTGAACAGAAAAACTCTCTACCTCTCCAAGGAAGAGGGTGGTTTGGGACTGGTGTGCATCCCGCTCAAGGCCAAGGCATTGTTGCTTAAGTCCGTTAAGAAGGCCCTCACTGATCCCGAGGCGCCTACGAGCAGGTATGCCCACTACTGGTTAGGTCTGAGTCTCAGACAACTAGACCCCGAGTCGTGGAACAACAACATTCCGCACTCCATGGAACGTCCCCCGCACTTTGAGTCGATTTTTGGACATCTCAAAGACTTGGAGACGAAAGATGTTCAGATTGACTGGAAATCCTGCACCACCAAGTCGTTGTACGATGACCTACTGAAAGCTGAGAACATTGTCCCTCGATGTGTTCAGAATAATCCGACAGTCAGGTGGAAGGATGTGTGGAAGGCCATTCACAATCCCTTGATCCAGAAGTGGGACAGGATGCTTGCCTGGCACGCTGCACACAACTCTCTGAAGACTAGACAGAAGTTGAAGTCTTGGAGAGGGTTTGTCGACTCTGATGTCTGCCCTAGGAGAGGTTGCAACATGGTGGAAAGTGTAACACATCTCTTCTGGGAGTGTCCGGTTGTGGCTGAGGTGTGGGAGTGGGTTGAAGGCCTCATTTACAGGCGGCTTCTTCCCCAGTTTAATATGCCGGGTGCCTTTGCCGTGTATGGTTTGGTCTTCCAGTCTATGCCAACTAAGACGAGACTTGTCTTGGAGACTTTGGCAGCTATGACAAGGTCTCTACTTTGGAAGTCACGTTGTGAGGTGATTTTTGAGAAGAAACACTTTATGGGCCATGAGCTGATCACTCGTTTACAGAAGATGATCAGTGAGAGGCTTGACTTTGAGTTTGCACGTTTAAGCCCGGCTGCGTTCTATGACACTTGGGTTGAAGGCCACACATGGATTGATTTTGATATCTCTCACATTGTGGTGCACTTGTAGTTGGCTTGTGTTTCCTCCTGGAAGAAAGGAGGTCTAGAGAATGAAAAAGAGAAAATCCAAAAAAATTATAAAATAGAAAAACCAAAAAAAGTAGAATAGTTGGGTTGGGAAGGGGAAAATGGTGTGTGTGTGTGTGTGTGTGTGTGCACTTACCTTGGGTTTGTGAGGGGGTGGACCAAGAGTGGTGGGTGGGAGTGAGGTGCTGCACCGAGCCGATCCGCTTTAGTTTTCGATTTGATCTGGATTTGTATCTGAGATATGTAAGCCGGGGAGTGTGGGCCGGGGCCGGCCCGCCCCGGGGTGGGCCGCTAGCGGTCACGGTCATCGTTATTACTTTTGTCAAAAGAGTATTTGTCAAAAGAGTATCTGTTCTTATCAGTTTAATCTCTGATACATTCCCCATCGGGGAATCTAGATTAAATTGATTTTTGAAAGTTGGTCATGGAATAAGAGCTTGCTCTGTCCTGACCGCGGATCGGCTCGGTATTGCAGTACCTCCGAGATCGGTCCATCCCCTTACAAATCCAAAAGAAGTTGCACGCACACACATGTCACACACATACCGCAATCTCTTTACGCGGTCAGGACAGAGCAAGCGTTTACCTTATTCCATGACCAACTTTCAGACATGAAATCAATCTAGATTCCCCGATGGGGAATGTGTACGGACGGAGCGCATATTGAGAAGAGCCTGCAGTTTGTGTGTGTCCGACTTTCCGTAACCCTAACCCTAAACCTAAGCCTAACCCTAACCCTATCCCGACTTTCCGTAACCCTAACCCTAACCCTAACCCTTTCCCGACTTTCCATAACCCTAACCCTAACTCTAACTCTAACTCTAACCCTAACCTTCAGCTGTTCCTTGGAGTGGCCTAGTGGAAAGAGTAGATAGCCATTCCTTTCTTTTCTGTTTCAGACTGCAGTGCCGGTGCCCCCGGAGGAGAGGAAAGAAAGGCCGAGTTGAGCAAGACTGCATTGAACGTGAGTACCGCTTGTGTTGTGTGTACTTTCTCTCCGTCGCTAGGGCGGCGTTCGAGAATCGCGTTCCAGTGGCGGAGCGCGGTTCGCGAACACCATTCAAGGCCGCGGTTGTTGTTGTTGTTGTTGTTGTATAGGTCTGAAAGTGAAAGTGAGCGGCTGCGTTGTGGCGACGTCACGTGTGTTTTGCCGCAAAACGGGGCCGAGGTGAGAGAGGGTGTCGCGAGAGGGGCTGCGGTGTGTCGTCTGAAAGTAGTGCGGGTCGCATGTGGTGGCGAAAGGAAGGAAAACGGGGCGGGAATCGCACTGGATCAACAAACAACTGGGTTAGAGGTGTCGGCTATCCTGCGGCGGCGGAATGGGAAGTCGTTGGCGACTGTTGGTGCTCCACGGGCCGGGGCCGGCCCGCCCCGGGGTGGGTCGCTAGCGGTCACAAAAGGGATCTGGTTATTGACCTGTGTAAAACGGAGAAGGTCGATGTGGCCTGCCTCCAGGAGTGCCACGTATCCTCTATAGAAGATAAGAAAAGATGGACCCGCCAATGGGGATACAAAGCATTCTGGTCCCTCGGTACAAATTCATCGAGGGGAGTCGGCATCCTCCTATCCCCTCGGATGGAATTTATGTCATCCCAGACAGATTTAGATGGTAGGGTGGTCTCGATACTGGTGAAGGCTGACGACACCCAATACAATGTAGTAAATGTCTATGCTCCTAGTACAGCGGCAGAAAGAAAAACCTTCTTTGAAGACCTCCACCAGTACATGCACCCCAATGCTACCCTTATAGTAACAGGGGATTTCAACTGTGTTTTAGATTGTAGCCTGGATAGATACTCAGACTCAACCACCACACCGGGGAATGATACCCAGGATGTAGTGGAGTTGAGAAATTTCTGTGCAGACCTAGGTCTTGTGGATGTTTGGAGAGACCAACATCCTGACAAGAAGGACTTCACCTGGAGGTCGAAAGCCACTAGCACAAGGTCTAGATTAGACAGATTTTACACGTCCACCAGTAACCTTGGTCCCTGTGTAATACAGGCGTGTTCCTTTTCTGATCATGACATGGTCTCGTTGTCAGTGCCACCCACACAGGACACTGAACGAGGCCCTGGTGTATGGAAATGCAATGTCAAACTCAAAGTCTTAGAAGATCCACTATTTGCCAACGATTTTGAAGAGAAATATAAGAGTTGGCAGGAGTCTAAGCAAAACTGTGAAAATCTTAGGGAATGGTGGGAGGAGATAAAATCCAACACCAAAGACCTGATTAGGCAGCATAGCAAACGAATAGTCCACTCGACCAACCTGGTCGAGAGGGACTTACTAAGAGAAATAGACATTCTAAGGTCCCGTCTGAATGTGTTGAGGGGGTGTTCCGACACAATGGAGCGTTACTCAGAGGCCAAAGAGAAGCTGACCAAACTACGTCTTGACAGACTGTCGGGTCAAAAGATCCGGAGTAGGATCAGGGCTTTCGAGCAAGACGAAAAGCCTACTCGTTTCTTCTTTCAAAAGGAGCGAGAAAAGGGGAAGAAGCGTCTAATTCACAGCATCAGAAATGCTACAGGAGAAGTTGTATCCTCCAAGAATGGGATCTTGGAGACTTTCCGGACCTTCTATTCGCGGTTGTATGAACCCGACCAGATAAATACACAAGACCAGCAGTACTTCTTAGATAAGCTGGACACCGCCTTGTCCCAGGTTAGCCGAGATGCGCTAGACAAGCCAGTCTCCTTGTCAGAGCTTGAAGATGCTCTGAAAGGAATGGCCAATGGTAAAACTCCGGGCTCTGATGGCTTGCCAAAAGAGTTCTACCGGCGTTTCTGGAACCTAGTGGGGCACGATTTGCTGGACGTGTTAAATGAAGGTTTGGAGGAGGGTCTTCTCTGTCCTTCCCAAAGGGAGAGTATTATTTCTCTAATAGAAAAGTCCGGGGATCCACTTGACCCAGCAAACAATCGACCGATAAGCCTACTAAACGTAGACTATAAGATCCTGACCAAAACCCTTGCAAACAGGCTAAAGGTGGTCATTGAAGAGGTGGTTCACTCGAACCAGACTTGTGGCATCCCGGGTAGGTCCATTGTGGACAGCTCCTGCCTCCTCAGAGACATAATCTCGTATGTCAATGATAAGAACCTGGACTGTGCCTTCCTGGCTCTTGATCAGGAGAAGGCATTTGATAGGGTTGACCATGCTTACATGGCCAATGTCCTTGAAAAGCTTGGCTTCGGACAAAACTTCTGTAAGTGGATGAAGGTCTTGTACGAAGATGTGTCGAGCCAAGTGCTTGTAAACGGGAACCTGACTTCCCGTCTATCTATCGGTAGAGGGGTTAGACAAGGATGTCCCCTGTCCCCCCTCCTATATGTGCTTTGTATAGAACCTCTGGCGGCGGCCATCAGGGCTGACCCCCAGATTAAGGGTGTCCAGATCCCTGGTGGGCAAGGGCAGGAGGTAAAGCTAGTGCAGTACGCTGATGACAACACCTGCGTGCTAACAGACCAGCAATCCATCGACAGAACTTTCTACCTCATAGGCAGGTTCGAAAGCGGCACAGGGTCAAAACTGAATATGGGGAAAACCAAAGCGCTATGGCTTGGGGGATGGAGGGGACGGCAGGACAAACCGTACCCCATGCACAGTTGGGTGTCCACCCACCTTAAGATCTTGGGTAACCCGACTGGTAACGGCTCTCGCCTCGCCGAGGAGGCTTGGCTCCAACGTTTCGCCAAGTTTAAGGAGAAACTAGATAAATGGAGGCATAGGAAGCTCACCCTCATTGGCAAAGTGGAGGTGGTTAACAGCCTGGCCGCAGCCAGACTGTGGTACGTTGCTCCAGTATATCCACTCCCGAGATCAGTAAAGGTTAAGATTGAACAAGAAATTCGCCGCTTCATATGGGACGGCAAAACTCCGCTAGTCAAGTTGGGCACACTAGCTCTATCGAAAGACAAGGGAGGTTTGGGCCTTGTGTCTGTGGCCCATAAGGCAGATGCACTTTTGTTGAAGTGTGTAAGGAAGGCACTGACAGATCCTCAGGATCCTGGCAGTAGGTTCGCGCACTACTGGCTGGGACTTTGCCTCCGTCGCATCGATCCAGAGTCGTGGAGCAACACTACTCCACACTCCTTCAATCCGCCCAAGCAGTACGAAGAGATTGCCAACCTCTTAGGAGACATTGCTAGGAAAGGCATAGTGGTGGACTGGACATCTAGCACCACCGCTTCCCTGTATACTGCATTGTTGGAAGCGGAGGGCACTGTTCCCAGATGTGTACAGAAAGACCCCCTTCGTGACTGGGAGCGAGTGTGGAAAGCGCTGCAAAACCGCTTACACTCAAACTGGGATCGCATGATATCGTGGCATGTTGCCCATAACTCTCTGCTGACGAACCTGAAACTCAGTGGGTGGAGAAACTTCCATCCAGATAGTGCTTGTCCAAGACAAGGATGTTCTCTGGATGAAAGTGTCCCACACACCTTTTGGGAGTGCCCTGTGGTCAATGGCCTGTGGGATTGGCTTGGAGGCTTGATCAGACGACACATCCTCCCTGGCTTCCAAGTGACGAAGTCCTTTGCCTTGTTTGGTACTGTTCCCCCAACAACCCCAAAGAAGACCAGGTTGGTTCTCGAGGCTGCCAGTGCGATAGTCCGGTCTCTGATCTGGAGAACGAGAGGTGACTCGAAGTTCCAACGAAGTCATGTCACCGGTCCTGACTTGGTGGACAAGTTGAAAAGGATGTTAAAAGATCGCTTGCTGTTCGAATTTCAACGCCTAGGACCTGCGGGTTTCTACTCCACCTGGGCGGAGGGATTCTCCTGGGTCTCCATAGACCTAACTCAGTGTTACGTCCACTTTTGGTGGTCTAGTCGTACTGATCTCCCTATATTAGGGAGGTCAGAAACCTAAAAAAGAGAAAACCCAAAAAAACTATAAAAAAGAAAACCCAAAAACAGTAGAATAGTGGGGGATATGGGAAAGGGGATGGACCAAGAGTGGTGGGTGGGAGTGAGGTGCTGCGTTATCCGAGTCGATCCGTTTCAGAATTGGTTTGATCTGGGTCCCCGGAGGGGGATGCATCAAGAGATATGTAAGCCGGGGAGTGTTTATCCTCCCTTGGTATGAACTGTATAACAAGTAAATGCTCTGAACTAGTATACAATTACTTTTGTCAAAAGAGTATCTGTTCTTATCAGTCTTACCAACTACGGTTCAGTTACTGCTTGGGCCGGGCTAAGATCCGATGTGAGTGGACCATATCTGTCCTTTGGGGGTATGGGTGACGTCTGCCTGTTAGGCTGGTTTCTTTATGTACTACATCGGTACAACGCCCCAAGAGTGGTCATGGCCTTTTAGTCAGCTGTGCCTGGAAATGCCACTGATTTCTAGATTCAGTTTCCAAGTCACATGGTTATTTTTTGCCGTAATTTTATTGACAGTCTTGTGAGGTTAGTTAAGGCCCTTGAGTGCCCTGTAGCCTCAAGGTGTAGCGGCTGGAATACCCATTGGGTTCTTTCCACCCGCCAAGAGAAAAGAGCAACACCTTGCGACGCACGCACTTGGTGGGAAAGTGTCGGACTGGATCATAACGGAAACGTTAGCAAGTCCAGACTCGAGTACCGCCAAGACACTACTACAGGGTTTTCCCTTTTTTTCGGTGGGAAAAAAATTAAATTGCCCCCTTTAGTAACAAGCCATGGAGGCCCCAAGAAGAGACAAGAAATGATATGTTCCAAAAGTCGTTCAGCATTAAGTTTGACGAAGAGATGGATGTCAGTAAGATTCTGGAAAGTTTCCACGAAATGGCAGGGATTGATGTGAAGTCAGATTTACACAATGTTTGGTTAAAAGGCAGGAATACCTACGAAGTGACAATGAATTCGATGGGAAAAAAGAACGAGATAATGTTAGGGTTGAGACAGTTTCCCAACATAGAAGTCCAGGGGTATGGCATGGGCACGGTAGTGTCCCTGTTCCGGGTGCCCTCGTATATCACTGAAGGCACGGTACAAGCAGTGTTGAGACAGTATGGTAAAGTGATGTCAGTGAAATATCCGACCTACCCACCACCCTACGATAACATCCAGAAAGGTATTTGACAATACCGCATGGTCATTGACAAGCCGATTCCCAATACCCTTAGGATCAACAACAATCATATTTGGGTAAAATACGAGGGACAAAAGTTAGTATGCCTAAAGTGAATCAGGAGGGTCACTTTGCTTCCGATTGCGACCAGATCAGATGCTTTAAGTGCAACGAGATTGGTCATACCATTAGAGACTGCACCAATGAGATCAGGTGTAATGTTGGCGGAAAATCTGGACATACTAACAGGGAGTGCGCAGCTTCCTACGCTCGAGCCCTCGCCAAACCTAGTAATAGGTGGACGAGGGAGAGCGTAGTGAACTTTGAAGAAGTGTCTGCGGGGGAAACGGTTTCAGATTCAGACTCAGACTCAGAAGAACGTACGGATGAGGAAGACGAGTCAAACGACTCTGTGTATACGGGATGTAACAGCTGTAAAGAAAAGTCTGACTTTCCCCTACACATTAAGAGAGTATGCCAGAGATGTGATAAGGAGTCTCCCTTAGAGGATGCTAGCCTCATCACATGTAAAAAGTGTTCGGAACAGGACACTTTTTACTGTGGAGAGTGCTTCAACAACAGAAGAACGATAACATCAGAAAGTGAAGCTTCCATCTACCTCTCCACGAGTCAGGATGATTTAGAACTGGAAGAAATAACCCCTAGCCCAGAAACCCAAATCCCTAGCGAAGAAACACAGTCTCCTAGCCAGGAAGTAGTTTCCAAGGCTGATAGCCAAGAAAAACAGGCCTCTAGTCAGAAGGTACAGCCGCCTACTAGAAAGGGGAAAGCTCCCAGTAAATCTACTCCAAGTCAAGGCAAAACACTCTGAAGTAAAACATCCTCTGGGCAGGAAAAATCAGTTTCAAGTAAAACACCCCTCAACCAGGACAAGTCTACTCCTAGTCAGGATATAGTGCCCCCTAGTCAGGATCCAGTACAGGAACCTACTAACACATCTAGGAAAACATCCTTAAGCCAAGACAAATCCGCTTCTAGGACCCAGTACAGGGTCCTAGTAACACCCCTGAGACGAATTGGACAACTGTCGTTTCAAAGAGAAAAAGGACCTCAGATTCAATTCCACAACCCGGGGCCAAAAAAGCGACGCCTAAATCTACTGTCTTGTTCTCGCAATCTTCGTCGCAAAAGTCCTCTTCCATGGAAAGAATAATAGCTCAGAAAAGAGCCTACGACGGGTCTCGCTTGATGAGAAACAACGGGTTTCCCATAGCTTGTGCCCATTTTGTGTATAAGTGAACTAAGGAGGAAATGGTCTGGAGCTCCCTAACCCTCCATCTAGCCAACACTCACGGCCTGAACTCCCCAACCTTTGCATGCCCGGTGACCACCTTCGCCCGCCAAGTGGCTAACACATTTGATTTGTGAACACATCGAGTATGTAGGGAAAGGGTCTTAGAGCGTTGGTTTTCCAAGAAACCATAGATCTCCGAACTCGTAAGTTTCCCCCCATTGACTAACACTCACTTATGGCTCCTTTGTTCCTTCTTCTCATTAGCCAAATGGCTCTAAACATCGCCACCTTTAATGTTAACGGGTTAAGAAATGAGCAAAAGCGCACACAGGCCTTTAATTTCTTCAAGGAAAGTCTTCAGGCGCAAAACAGTGGGGAGGGAGGGCTCTATGGAACCCAGGAACTCAGACTTCCTGTGGTGTTGCAATTTTGTTTTCCCCTTTTTCTGATTGGTTAGTTTAGGATATAAATAAGGACATAGATGGTAGAATTATATCCTGCAAAATCTTTTGTCAAGAAACGGCTTTTAAGCTGTGCAATGTATACGCCCCAGTCCTGAATTCTGCCAGGAGAAAGTTTTTGGTTAGTCTGCCAGAATACATTTCTAAAAAGAATAACGGTAACAACGTTATTCTTTGTGGGGATTTCGATTTTGTAGAAGATCTGGCCTGGGATAAAAAAGGGGCGAACCCTACCCAAGGAAACATCGGTAGTAAGGAAATTCAAGATATTTGTTCACAATTTGATCTCGAAGATAAATAGAGGGTCTTAAATCCCAATACCCTTCGTTTTACCTGGAGGGACAAAAAAGTGCACAGTACAGTGCAGATTGGATGGATTTTACTTGCCCCAAAGATTGGACGTTAGCCTTTTTGCTTATCTCCCTGTCCCCTTTTCGAACCATGACGGCGTACAATTCTCCATAAAAGTAACCAAAAACATAATAAGGGGGGAGGGTTTGTGGAGATGCAATAGCTCTGTCTTAGCTAGCAAAGCTTTCCAGGAGGATTTTGACAAGCACTTTGACTTTTGGGTTCTGCTCATTCCATATTTCCCAGATCTACGTCAGTGGTGGGATTCCTTGAAGGGCAAAATTAGATTGTTGATTGTGAGTCATACCAAGAGGATGGCTTTGGAAAAGAGACAAAAAAAGACCGTCGAATAGACCGTATTGACTTTTTGACCATTGCTATTGCACATCAACCAGATCACGATTTAGCAAAAGAACTAGCCCGCTTAAAACAAGAGCTTTTTGAGTTGAAGAAACAGGAAAACAGGGGGCCAGAGTCCGATCACCGGTTCGATGGGAGGAAGAGGGAGAAAAACCTACAAAATTCTTTCTGTCTCGGAAAGTATCCAGAGGAAAGACTAAAGCTGTAGAAGACATAAGAGATGAAGAAGGAAAGATTATTAAAGATCAACAAGGCATTAGTAAAGTTTTCGAGTCCTTCTACGAAAACTTATTCGCGGAAGAAGAATTAGATGATGAAGCCCAGGAAAAACTTCTGGACCAGTTGTCCAACACTATTCCTGAGGATGTTCAAGTACAACTAGAACAGCCTCTAACATCGGAAGAGTTTTTGCTGGCCCCCGGGGAGGACGGTTTGACCAAAGAGTTCTACATTCTATTTTGGGACAAATTAAAGAATCACTTACCCATAGTTTTAAACAAAGGTTTACAGCGGGGGGTCTTATCTGAGTCCCAAAAAGGCAGTGTCATAACCTTGCTTAATAAGGCGGGGGATCCGCTTGAAGTAAACAAAAGACCTATCTCTTTACTCAATGTTGACTATAAAATCCTCTCAAAGGCTATCACAAACAGGTTAAAGAATGTCCTCAAATATATTATCCACGAGGATCAGTCATGCGCTGTACCTGGCAGGTCGATCACCGACAATTTGTTGGGTTTTAGAAACATCATCGACTTTTTTTAGCACAAAAATCTAGAAGGTGCCATCATTTCTCTAGATCAGCAAAAAGCCTTTGACAGAGTGAACCACCAATTTTTGGACAAAGTGCTCACCAAAATGGGATTTGGACATGTCTTTAGAGGATACATTCAGAGTTTATACAAGAACGCCTATTGTAAAATTATGGTGAATGGACATTTATCGGATAAAATCGTGTTCAGTAGGGGAGTAAGACAAGGATGTTCCTTGTCCCCCTTGCTGTATGTTATCACCCTAGAACCGTTGGCCTGCTTAACAAGGAATAATAAAGACATAAGGGGGGTCCAACTACCAAATGGGAAAGAGAAGAAACTCAGTATGTTTGCAGATGATTCCAGTGCGTTGGTTACTACAGACGACTCTATCGGACGTCTTTTTGAGGATATTAAAACATATGAACTGGGTGCAGGTGCAAAATTAAACAAAGAGAAATCTGAAGCCTTGTGGCTTGGTAAATGTTGAGGTAGGGGGGATGGTCCATTACAGTTAAAATAATGGACAAATTCAAAACTTAAGGTGGTTGGGGGATTTTTCGGTAATGGTAATTTCGCCAGAACCAATTGGAAACACAGAATTTTTGAGTTTAAAGACAAGTTGGTTAAATGGGAAGACAGTACTTTGTCCTTTGAAGGGAGAAAAGTGGTCATCAACACCGTTCTAATCCCGACGTTATGGTACATTGCTCCTGTCTTTCCTTTACCAAAAGTGTGTGAATAGGAAATTCAATCACTTATCTTCAAGTTTCTGTGGGGGGGGGGGGAGCTGAACAGATTAAGAGATCAGTTTTATATCTTCCAAAGATGAAGGGTGGGTTGGAGGTAGTAAACGTTGCGGAAAAAGCTAAGGCCATGCTGGCTTTGACTTGGAAACATATGGTCCAAAAGGAAAGTGCTGCTTGGGCAGTTATAGGTAGATATTGGCTTGGTTTGTTCTTGAATAAACTAGGTCTCTATCCATGGAGTAACTTGGTCCCATACTGTGTGGAATGGCCTAAGACACAACAGCACTTAAAGGAGGTGGTTGAATGGTATAACAACTTAGATCACACTTTAGACTGGTCAAAAACAACTCTAAAACGCTTGTACTCCTTGAATAAGGGTACTTGGGGCGGGGATGCCGCCGTTGTTTCGCGTCAACCGAGAAAAAAATGGCCTAAGATTTGGGGGGTCTGTCACAATGAATTTCTTCCTAACTTTTTGAAAGACCTAAATTGGAAAGTGGTTCACAACATAGTAAAGACAAAAAATTAATCAAAGATAGTCAGTGCAGTTGGCCAACATGCACTCGATCAGAAACCCTGCAACACGTATTCTTTGAATGTGAAAAGTCCGAGGAATGCTGGTCGTGGTTAGAAGGCTTTATAAGAAGATGAATCGTTCACGATTTTCGAATCGAATACTCATTTGCATTACTGGAGAACGTGGGTGTGGGGTCCATGCTAGGACAGGCGAAAGTGACTCAGTTTGTTTGACCCCTCGAAGAACTCGACTATATCCGTCCCATAGTCGGCATTCCGGCTGTTTGCTAACGGCGGTCGTGGGGTCCAGGCTAACAGGTGACAGAGTTTGTTTTGACTCCTTGACGATATAAAAACTTTTTCTTTTTGGACAATCACAAAAGCCATACGTTTTGTCAATTTATTCGGCCCATTCCCCCTTTGCGAACGTATGACAAAATGAATCAGGACTGGGACTTGAAGCTGAATGAGTCTATCCCAACCTCTCCCCTTGTGATGAACTTATCGGGTGATGGGTCAGAGTCGGAAACCGAGGCTTTGGGTCCCAGATAGAACAGTACTCTTCTTGGGCATCTCCTAATGGAGGAAACCAACTTCCAAAGTTAAAAGCGCAACAACAGAAGGGCAGGGACAGGAAGGAAGACATGGTTGATGTCTCTAAGCCTTATCTATAGCTTGGAAATTAGTATCCGTTTTTTCAAAATGACGGACCTAAACATAGTGTCACTCAACGTGAATGGGATGAAGGATAGAGATAAACGCCAGGCAGTCTTTGATTTTTTTTCGGACAAGGAAAGTTGATGTGGCCTATCTTCAGGAGTGCCACGTCTCCTCCTTGGCCGACAAGACGTATTGGTCACGTCAATGGGGGAACAAAGCTATCTGGTCTTTGGGCACAAACTCTGCAAAGGGTGTAGGTATGCTCTTCGGCCCAGGGATTTTAGTTGTGGCCCACCGCTCGGACACGGAAGGCAGGGATGTGTCTGCGTTAGTTAAGATAGACGACACAAAGTACAATATTGTTAATGTTTACGCCCCAAGTATCCCTGCACAAAGGGTGAAGTTCTACGCCGAACTTTATCAATACATGTTTCCGAATGCATCGCTGATTGTCAGTGGAGATTTAAATTGTGTACTCGACCCTATCCTAGACAGATGCTCTGGGTCGTCTTCATCTCCCAGAGATAACGTTAGGGATGTGGTAGAGCTCAGGGGTTTCTGTGAGGATCTTGGTCTGGTTAACGGTTGATGTTTGGAGAGAACAACACGCAAATCAGAGGGAGTTCACATGGAGCTCTAAATTATGTGAAACTCGGTCCAGACTGGACAGATTTTATGTGTCAGATCCTGTGCATTGCTCGTCGGAGATAAGAATATTCCCAATGTCTGATCACGACGCAGTATTTTTGTCCGTTACCCACACTCCCAGAGTAGAACGCGGAGCTGGGGTGTGGCGATGTAATACGGAGGTTTTGAAAGATGGCATTTTTATTGAAGAATTCTCTGAAAGATACGAAGAGTGGCGAGCCCGGAAAGGCAGCCACGAGTGTCTCAGAGAGTGGTGAGAGGAGGTGAAAAGTAACATCAAAGACCTCCTGATCAGCCACTCGAAGCGCAGAGCTAAGGCAGCAACATTGATACAGCGGGATCTCGAGAAAAAATCACAATTTGACGTAGTCATTAGCGTGAAATTGCGTTTCTGCAGTAACACAGTTATGTTTGAGTGGTATACAGGTGAAGTGTTATACACAGGTGAATACTAATGAAGAAGTGGCATCCAAGTGTGCGAGTGCAGACAATGGATAAGAGGAAGTGACAAGCTGAGATAGTCATTCGAGGTCGCGACTGCTACAGCTACTGCCGTGTCTTCTTTTTGTCGGCAAGTGGCTGTATCAGACTCGGAGTTCACCCAGAGCCAGGAGGAGAAGGTGATGGAAGCTTTGAAGCTGCTGGTCGCAGGAAACGTGGACAAAGCGGTGGACGAGTTACAAGAAGGTGTCTCAGAGAGTGGTGGGAGGAGGTGAAAAATAACATCAAAGACCTCCTGATTAGCCACTCGAAGCGCAGAGCCAAGGCAGCAACACTGATACAGCGGGATCTCGAGAAAAATAGATATGCTGAGGTCTTGCCTGAACAATGGCGGGACATGTCCCGTCACGGCTCACGAATATCAGACGGCAAAGGACCAACTGAAAACGTTGCTATCAGATAAGTTAGCAGGACAACGGGTCCGTAGTAGAATCCAGAACTTTCAGAAGGACGAAAAGCCGACCAGTTTTTTCTTCAGCAAAGAAAGAAAGAGGGGAGAGAAGAAAAAGGTTTAGAGAGCTGAGGAAGGCTAATAGCGAAATTGTTTCTTCTACGCTAACCTCTATAGCGCAGATACGATAGATAGTGGGGATAAGAAATTCTTCTTAGACAAACTAGTGCCTACTCTCCCTGTGACAGACCGGATTCGGCTTGACCAGCCGATTGCGCTAGAAGAATTGGAGCAGGCTGTCAAAGAAATGCAGAATTGGGAAATCCCGGGCTCGGATGGTCTTCTCAAAGAGTTTTACACTCAGTTTCGGGCCCTTGTTGGACAAGATTTGCTCCAGGTTCTCAATAAAGGTCTAAAGGAGAATTGAGTTGTCTTCATCCCAAAGAGGGGGTGATATTACACTCCTTGTCCTTGACAAGAAGGGAGATCCCTTGAACCTGGCAAACTAGCGCCCGATCTCGCTGCTTAATGTAGACTACAAGATCTTGGCCAAAACTTTAGCAAACAGGTTGAAGGTTGCCGTTGGAGAGGTTATCCATACAGACCAATCCTGTGGCATATCGGGAAGATCTCTAGAAGACAGTCTGTCTTTGCTAAGAGACGTAACTTCACATGTGTTGTTGGCTCTTGATCAGAAAAATTATTTTGACAGGGTTGACCACAGTTACATGGCAGACGTTCTCGCTAAGTTGGGGTTTGGCCCCAATTTCCAAAGGTGGGTAGGAACTCTGTACAACTCTGTTTCTAGCCGAGTGTCTAGAACCGCCTGTTCTGTACTGGTAAACGGTCAGCTTTCTTGACAAGTTTAATCTTGAGACAATACATACCATCCAATGTACCATCACATTAATTATGATTAGGATCTACGTTTGTCCTCATCTTTCACTAGCACTAATTTTAATTTTGCCGTTATTCTCTCCTCACTTCCTGGTATCTTATATGCCTTTTATGTATGACTAGCTTAATACCATGCAGTTTGGTAACTGTTTTGATGACATACATATTCAATGTCAATCCACTGATGCATGTTTTGCTATATGCAGTCCCAATCACAGAGGCAGACATGGGGAGGCTGGGTAAAGAGTGCCGATAATCTCTTGAATTAGAGGCTTGGCAGTACGAAACAAGAGCAAGAGTGTTCGAAGAATTTGGCTGTGGTTTTTCTTTATAGTATCCAGCATAGTGACTAAACCATAATTCCTAAAAGAATCCTGAATAGAAATATCTGGCTAGCAGAGTTTTTTTTTCTTTTTCTTGAAAACGATAAGGCCTAAGTGCTCAATTTTACATTAAGTATAGTGTAAGATACTGACACTTATCTGACAGCGTATTATGAATCGCTAACTGAATGATTGGTTACTTGTCTGACATCATGGCCTATTTCCCCTTTGTACAGCTGCTCTGTGCAGGTGGGAAAGGATTAGATGACAGCACTCCACGAACTTCATTAATTGCAGTATTATAATATTAAGCAAAAGAAAAAAAATACACTTGAACATGGGGCTGGACCAAGAATGCTGGGAGGGAGAGAGGTACTGCGCCGAGCTGTGTCTACTGTGTGGTCATGATGCTGAGCTTGCTAGCAAAGGTAAGGGTGCAGTTTCAGACAACATAACCCTACATATTGGAGTTCAAGCATTTACCGTTCTTAGGTCATTCTCCTGCCTGATGTGTCAGGTCCAAACAACTTTTTAACTGCTTTTCAGTCAGCCACGGAATCACATTCACCACTCATCTGGCACATTCGGGGTTGACCCACATTTAAACGTAACAACTTCCTGCCAAATCATGACTTTGTTTGGGATATTTCTTGCCAGTTGCATTTTATAGTGCCTGGTGCCTGTTAGGAGTTCAGGGTACCCCCGGCTGGCATGGGTGAGGAATCTGCTTGCCTTAACCTCCCCGTAGGCTTGAAGTTTGTGGCGTACGAAACTGTCCTCTACCTCTACCGGTATACCATAGGCGGTGACAATCACCGTGTCCGTTCCGTTGTTGTCTACATCGACGGAAAAGTCCGCGACCAAAGACGGGTATACCCTCAAGAGGTCTTCCTTCGATTTGAAGGTGATCTCATATTTCCCTTTGTCCTTTCTGATGATCCCCTCGATATCTTTGTTGAGATCTAAATCGTGTGCCTTTAGCAGTTTTGTAACGTCAGCAGACTCTGTTTGTGACGGCTCAAAAAACGTGATCTCCACGCTCCTCTGTACAGCGAACTTAGAAAGAACGGGAGGCATGATGTTTTATCACGTTTGTCTGAGATTTGTCCTACTACCATGGGTTTAAAACACTTCTCAGGCAAGGAACACTGAAAACGGTATCCCCAAAAACCCTAACACACTCCTACCAGGGCGAAATGAGATACCCCGTATGTAGATCACTGTCTGGTATGCCGCATTCCAGGAAGCACTAAGGAGACAGCCGGGCGATACCAACTCCGGTGTTTTGGGGGTGAGTGTTTTGAGGCTAACTACCCTAATACACAAGATACACAAACCTAAAACACACAGGCAATACCAAAAATTACCTCAACACTACCCTATTTTCACCCGGGTAAATCAAGTCAAACCAGAGTTACGAAGGGGGTTAAACTTTGTTTTGAACCGGAGACGTTTGGGTTATACCAACCCTTCCGCCACTTAGAACGGGGGTAGTGGATTGGAAAGTCCTAGAAACACAACAAATACGACTAGATAAGGCAAACAAAACAGATAGATCTAATAACAGAAATCTTATTTCCTACCATACGAAAATTAATCCTTCTTGCTCAACGTAGGGAGGAGAAACCCGCTGTAAAAGTACCAACGTAACGCTGGATACACGTCAGACGGTGCACGAAGCTTGCCTGTACCGAACCCGTCCCGTAGAGGGGGTTCGGTGCCACAAAAACTCTTGTAACTCAGCTTTAACTGAACATACAGGAACAGAAAACCCACCCAAACGATCCTGGGAAGCCCAGCAAACCGAAAAACTAAATGTCGGGCCTAGTCGTTCGCTCCAACCGGTCGGAAATGGCTGGGAAAGAGCTCTAGACAGAGAGCGTGCCTCAGCCTCGTGTGCTCCAGAAGAGTTAGGACGCTACGCATGCGCGCATCAAGGAGGGTCTGCATGGGGTTGCCAGAACACGATATTTCGCCTGAGGATATACATGATTAAAGCCATACCGAGGTTACACTAATACTTCCGTCATAATGTGATAGACTATTACAAGATCTTACGAGGCATTTTGTCCAAGGACATGCTGATGCCGAGATGACTTTCATTTACAATGAGCACATTTTCAATTTGTTTTGGGGTGGATAATAACTGTTGTAAGTTTGTAAAAGTTAGATCATCATCAGTACTAGTACGTAAACGTACGTTATGGGGAAATGTGTATACATGAAGATTACCCACAGATATGCCATTGTAATTTGAAGCGAAGGAGAACGTTATAATACGCCTAATAAGATGTGAAACTTCAACAAATCGGCAAGCTGTCATTTTAAAGTAAACTCAAGACTGGCGGGAATTGGGAACCATCTCACTCGGCTGAGAGTTTGTAAAGAATGTTAGATTGTGCATTCACTATCATGGAATCGTGCAAACTGAGCATAAAAAATAATGTGTAGGTGGACGTGGGTAAGTTAATGTATGAAATAAAGTTGATGAATGGCAAAAATTGATTGTCATTACACAAATACATGTTTGGACTCAATATTTCTTGTTCTTAAGTCTATTAAGTTATTATTGTAAAGGTTACTATCTAATGGTTTCTGTTGTTTGATGATTGGTTAATATATTTTCTAGTCAGTTTTCATTTTGTATTATTCGGTACTATTTAACATTTTTGTTACAATCTGTCATCCTGTGTATGTCATTGCCATACACTACTCGCTATATGCCAGCAATGAGTGGATGGGTTACTATATTTAAAATGTAATGCACTTGTACACGATATTCTGATAAAAAGGGCACAGTTTTGAGTTGATTCATGTCTTTTTACCATTGTTGTTGGTAATGCTACTCCACGTTCACCCATGGCTATTCTTTGCTTAGGTTTGGGGAATATGGGGTTGACGAATTGAAGGGTTATTTCACTGCAGTGAAGCCGTATCTACAGAGCCTTGTCTTGAGAGTTATATTTTGAAAGAAATGTCTTAAAGCAATACATTTTATAACTTTGTAAGAACAACCCAAATACAGAATCTTTTATGCAAAAGGAATTGAGCACATTGCATCTTTCACTTAGTTTGATTTCAGATCCCAGACAACAAGTGGCATAGACTCATTTTCTGGCGAGACGATAAGGGAAAGTCCACTAGATGTAAATGCGCTCAATATTATAGAGACTGCTGTATGCACTTTAACTTATCTGCATTCCTTGTAGTGTAATCAGACAGATACAGCGAAGGGTACAGAGACCAAGGGTCACATGGAGCGATTCACGCTGATCTAAAGGAAAAGGCGAAGGATGAGGTCTTCGAGCCAGCCTCCAACTTGGTGGATGATGCTCTGCTTCAGGCTTGAAACCATCCAGGGCTGCCTAGCCAAGCAGCACTGCTCCGTCACGTCAACAGAGCCAAGGCGAAGGTGAGACCAGAGGAGCCATGGGCACAGGACCTGATGACTTTCAAACTTGACGAGCAGTATATACCAGATGACTTTGATTTCCGGTGGAGAGGCCCCGGCGAAGAAGAAGCAACTTCATATTTGCAACACAGCAGAAGCTGGGGATCCTGGCCACTTCCAGTAGCTGGTATATCGACGGAACATTCAAGATTGTGCGAGCTTTCTTCAGATGCTGTACATGTCGGTGCACGCGTTCGTAAAGAGCGACGGCAAGATCAAACAGGTAGAAATAAAATGTAATTATCGACCATTTATAATCACCATGGATATTAATGGAGTAAAGAAAAGTGTATTATAGCCGGTGAATATTGTTGTTTGACCTGTCTCGCTGGCATGGTTCGAGAGAAAAGTGTGGAAGATTGCGGATCGCGGGATACGAAGACAAAGAGTTATCGGACCAGGTTGGGCAAAACCAAACATACACCATGGAATACACCAGTGAAGGATATCTATGCCTTTGAACAGATCACCGAAGACCACACAGACTCTAGCAAAACAAAGGTATGTAGCCTAAAATTCCGTACTACCCTAGACCGAGTTTATCTATGGATTGATGCTAGCAGAGCGCATTTCGATGAGTCGCTCGAAGCGGACAAGGGGTAAAAGTTCACCTGGAATTCACAATGTCCAGCTATCTGTTACTGACTCCGCTTCGTCAGGAGAGAGCACCAAATTCTCACCATCCTTTTCTAGCATACCGGCACAGTTCTAATCCGCGGCAAAAGGCTTATCTTGGTTTGCCAAGTCATGAAAGAAGTTATTAGTCTTGAAGATGGCGGACTTGTGAATGAAGAACCCGTGGCCGGGGAAGCTGAAACAAAAGCCAACAGCACGAAGACAACAGAGAATGCTTCGAAATCTGACGCGTCCGCCATGACAGTACCCGGCAGTGACCCAGAACAGACAGACAATAGATCTGACCTTGGAGATAGACATTCAAGCAGAAAACACAAAATAATTCAAGTCCCCTTCTATCCACAAGGTGCTAGGAGGTTTTGAGAACATTCTTCTAACACCACTCACAAAAGTACGGGTCTATAGGCAAACGTAAGGAGAAAAGTCTACGAGAAATCCCGAAATGCAAACTAGACTAGTACAGAACAAGGATCGAAGGGATAATGACCAGACGAATGGGCATTCTCAAAGGGCATAATCCATCTAATCCAATCAAATCAACATAGCATAAGGCCGAAAACAAAAATGCATTATTTCTGTTATCTTACTTCAGAAGGTTAAGAAATAAAGATGGGTTTGGACTGACTGATGCCGAGTGAATGGAGAGGCTATAGTGTTACCTAAGACTGTTGTCTTGGTCGACAAAGGAAATGTCTCCTACACATCGAATAGACCTAAAAAAAGATGCCCTCCTACATTTTGCTAGACGGAAGTCTACTGACAAAAGTATATGCATGCATTGGAGGAGAGGAGAATGATATTTAATCTACGTTTCTTCAAATCCTGCATTTGTATTAGATAAGCATGCCATAGAAATCTACTACTGAAAATAAAAGTACTTTTGGAATAAGGCAATTCTTCACCCGTGCTGAAGGACATTTAAAAATTTTTAGATTATATTTCGTAAGAGAAATCTGTCTCTTGATAAACGCGGCTTCTATGAAGTTCTTTTTACTGCAGCACCTGTTGACGATGCCAGCATGGATGTCCTGCTTTCCCATGTTGGTCGAACGTTGTCAGATGAACCGTCGGTTATGCTTGATACGCTTATTTCTGGTGTTGACTTTTTTTAGGTGCTAAAGGGCTTGGTTAGTGCCCAGGGTCGGATGGTATACCGAAGGAATTCTACCTGGCCCTGTGGGATGTTTTGGAGAGGATTTGTGTGAGATCTTGTCAGAGGGTCTTGCGGGAGGGTTCTTTGAGCCCCACTCAAAACTTCTCTGTTATTACTTCATTGCAGAAGACCGGGGATGAGTCTGACCCAAAGAATAAGCGTCCCATTTTACTTTAAAATGTGGACTATAAGATTTTGACCAAGGCTTTGACAAACCGTTTGATAGCTATTATGCCCACTCTTGTACATCCTGACCAAGACTGTTCTGTGCCTGGCAGGCCCATTTTGAATAATTTGACTCTCCTTCGGGACATTGTTATTTATAGCAATGAGAAAGATCTCCGTTTGCCTTCCTGTCTTTGGATCACAAGAAGGCTTCTGAGTCAGTTTTTGTTATCTGCAGGCTGTTTTATCTAAGATAGGTTTTGGTCCGATTTTCAGGGCGTACATTACCACCCTATATAGCGGAGCCGCCTTTTCCGTGATTGTCAACGGTCAGCTTTCTGACCAGTTTCATCCGTCCCGCGGGGTGCGGCAGGGATGTTCTCTGCCCCCCTTATTGTATGTTCTCTCCCTTTAACCTTTCTCTGAAATGGTCAGGAACAGTGTTAACATTCGTGGTCTTCGTCTCCCAGGTGGAGCGGAGTTATTTCATTATGCCGATGATAATACCGGTATTTTAGCGGAAGATGATTCCATCCGGCATTTTGTCAAGGATGTTTCTGTTTATGAAAAGGGTTCCGGAGCCTGTTTGAATAAGGGTAAAGACTAAAGGGTTGTTATTCAGGCACGTTTTTTTATGTCACACGGGCTACAGGTACTCTTGTTGCCCCCCGTGACTGGCCTGTTGACGACGACACATTTGCAGGTTTTGGGAATGACCACATGCGCACACCTGTGATCATTTCCAGCCTATCCTGGCAAGGAACGGGTTTGACGAGGATGTATGCGTTGCGAAGGAATTGGGCTGGGGTCAACCAAAAGGACTGCTTGAATTGTGTAGCTGTGGGAAAACATTTTCCAAGACGAGGAGAGCGCAGTTCACCAACGTGTTGCAGACTTGCAGCTGCCTTTTTCCTTGCCATTGCTGCCGCGCCGTGAAGACCGATTGGAGGTCCAGTCTGGACGTTGCAATGTTGTCTAAGCTGATGTGCATTAGCATTGAGGAACCTTCAGTGCAAGAGTACCATGCAGCCCTAGCAGTACAGGCCCTGTAGGATGCTGCACCGAATATGCGACAGCTACATGAACCCTGGGAGATCACTATAGACTTTTAAATACTGTAGACTTAGTAGATGTTGGGGTAGAAGTTTGTTTAGTTTCCTGACTACCCAGATTTGTTGTTAGTGCCTCACCCCAACTGTCACACTGAGAGAAATACATGTATTGTGTTTATACTGTAGTTTATTGTATTTGATGCCTATGGGGCCAATATTTTTCTGTAAACATTAATGCCTATTCAGTACAGCATTCCACCGGGTCTGTACTGCTTGGAAGTTACATGGTAGTGTTACACTGTACTTTATGTTCTCAAATACCTATCACTATGTGGCTAGTGTTTTTCGGTAGAAAAAATGACTTGGATTGCATTTTCTTGAATGCCTATATAGCCACTTTTTTTAGTAAAAAAATGACATGATACAGTAAATTGTATTAAGAAAGGCTTTATTTTCGTTAATACCTATGTGTACAATGTTTTCCAGTAGAGAAAGGACGCAATTCGGTAAATTGCATGATAAACACTTTAATTCCTATGCGGACAGTGAAACGGTACATGAATACTTCTGTCAAAAGAGTGTTATTATGGTTGGTTTAAACGGCCTATTTTACTACCCATGCTGGTATTTTCGTCCACACTGGTGGACTTTGTATGTGACCACTATGTGGGCATGATCATCCTTCTAGCAAAAGTGAGGGTGTAGTTTCTAACAGCATTACCCTCCCCGTAACAGTTCCTGCACTGTGGGTTCTTAGTTCATTCCCTTGCCTGGCGCCCCAAGTTCCAAACTACTTTGCATTCGCAGTCAGCCATGAAATGTTCTTCACCAGCACACCTGTCGCACATTCCGGGCTGGTCCACATATCTAATCGTGACAAGGTCCTGGCCAATCCTGAATGTATATGGGATATGGCCAATCAGTTGCATCTTATACTGCCTAGTGCCTGTTTTGACTGTAGGATAACCCAGGCTGGCCCAGGTGAGGAATCTGCTAGCCTTAACCTCTCCGTAGGCTTGTAGCTTGCGGCGAACGAAATTGTCGTCTACCCAAGACGGTATACCAAGGGCGGTGATAATCACCGTGTCCGTTCCGTTGTTGTCTACATCGACAGAAAAGTCCGCGACCAAAGACGGGTAAACCCTCAAGAGGTCTTCCTTCGATTTGAAGGTGATCTCATATTTCCCTTTGCCCTTTCTGATGATCCCCTCGATATCTTTGTTGAAATCTAAACTGTGTGAATTTAGCAGTTTTGTAACGTCATCAGACTCTGTTTCTGACGGCTCAAAAAACGTGATCTCCACGCTCCTCTGTACAGCGAACTTAGAGAGGACGGGAGGCATGATGTTTTATCACGTTTGTCTGAGATTTGTCCTACTACCGTGAGTTTAAAACACTTCTCAGGCAAGAAACACTGAAAACGGTATCCCCAGAAACCCCCAACACACTCCTACCAGGGCGAAATGAGATACCCCGTATGTAGGTCACTGTCTTGTGTGCCGAATTCCAAGAAACTCTAATAGGCGGACGATACCAACTTTGAAGTTTTGGGGATGAGGGTCGCTAACTACCCAAAAACACTAGATATACGGCCCTAAAACACACGGGCAATACCAAAAAAATACCTCAACAAACCACCCTATATTCACCCGGGTATGTCAAGTCAGACCTGAGTTACGAAGGGGGTTAAACTTTGTTTTGAACCGGAGATGTTGGGCTATACCAACCCTTCCGCCGTTTAGAACGGGGGTAGTAGACTGGAAAGTCCAAGAAACACGACAAATACGACTAGATAAGGCAAACAAAGCAGATGGATCTCATAACACAAACCTGCTTTCCTACCATACGGAAAGGAATCCTTCTTCCTCGAAGTAGGGAAGAGAAAACCTCTGTAAAAGTACCAGCGTAACGCTGGATGCACGTTGGACGGGGCAAGAAGCCTGCCTGTACCGAGCCCGGCCAGTAGAGGGGTCCGGTGCCACAAAATCTCTACTAACTCAGTCGGAACTTAACATACAGAGACAGGAAACCCACCAAAATGATCCTGGGAAGCCCATCAAACCGACAAACTAAACTTCGAGCCTAGCTGTTCGCTCCAACCGCCCGAAAATGGCCGGGAAAGGGCTGCAGACAGAGAACACATACTCGAGTTGTGCTCTAGACGAGTTGGGACGCCACGCATGCGCACATCAAGGAGGGTGTGCATGGGGGTGCCAGAACACATTATTTCGCCAAGGGGTTATATACACATGGTTTTAAGAACATACCGAAGTAACATTAAAAAAATGTTGTGTTTGACAATTACAAGGTACATGGGGATATAACAGTATAAGAGGCAGACGAAGCACAACAAAATGATCTTGAGGTAATCCATAACCTAACGTCAAACTCTTCTGCCTATTCATGCTTCAAGTAGAAACCTGACAGTGTGGACAATGGCCAATGCCATTCCATACTTAGTCATGCCCGTAGCCAGGATTTTGGTTTGGGGGTTTCTTTTAGTACTTGGGGGACCATCCAGCGCCGCAGGCGCGAGCTGCCTAGGCATGCTCCCCCGGCAAAAATTGAAATCTTGACCCTCTGAAACGCTATTTCCTGCATTTTGACTAGCAAAATTTGCTGGAAGACTCAGCCAAGTTTAACGGAATTTCTATGAAAGATACACAAGGCTTTCGACTCCCCAAACATATTTTCACCATGTCCGTCAGCGAATATGCGAGGCGTCGCAATGAAGGTCCGGGAAATTTTGAAACCAGACCCGCTGAAACGCTATTTCCTGCAATTTCTGGAACAAATTTTGCTGATACACTCGCTTAAATTGAATGAAATTTCTATCAGTGAAAAATGCCAGTCAGTCCGCCTATGAAAAAAAAAAATCTTGAACTGTAAAAAGGGGACATTTGAGCATGAAAAAGTGGACCTTTTGGCTCGTGTGGGGGGTTCTTCCGACACCCCCCCCCCCTGGCTACGGGCATGCTTTGTAAGGAACATTTATGACGGCTAGGCTATGAAGCTCACAAACCGCTCCAAAGTAAAATGTCTTTTTAGACTTAGATTGGACAAAAGAACCCATTAAAGCACTTGGTGTTTACTTTGGCCATAACCCAAGTGTATGTGAACTCCTAAATTGGGAAAAGAAAATAGAGAAGCTGAAGAACACACTTAACTTGTGGAAAAGTAGAAAACTAACCCTATATGGTAAAGTAGTTGTCATTAAACAACTTGCATTGGCCCAACTAATTTACAACTTCATGAATATAGATACCCCAGAATGGGCAATAAGGAAGATAGAGAGGACAATATGGAACTATCTTTGGGATAATAAACAGGATAAAATCTCTAGAAGCTGTATAATTGGAGACTACTGTGAAGGTGGAATAAAAATGGTTAGTTTTGCCGACATACCAACAGAGTTCACACACCAACAATTCCTGAACATCCCTCTTGGCAAGAGCACAGGGTGGATGGAGTAAGTAGCAGGCTGATCCGCCATGCTGCTCCAGCAATTGCAGCACCACTGACGTACATATACAACCTATCACTCTCCACAGGAACAGTACCCACTGGCTGGAAGAAAGCCAAGGTCACACCGCTATACAAAGATGGGGACAAAACTGACTGCAGTAACTACAGACCAATGTCAGTAATTCCATCTTTTATGAAAATATTGGAGAAAGCAATACATACACAAGTCTACAACTTCCTTACCGAGCATAAGATTCTGAATCCTTCACAGTCAGGTTTCAGACCAACAACAACAACAACATTAATCAATGTGACAGACACGATCCTAGATAACATGGACAAGGGGCTTTTGACAGGTGCTGTCTTTTTGGACCTGAAAAAGGCCTTTGACACGGTGTCTCATGAAATTCTTCTTGACAAACTACGGATAAATGGCATACAAGACAACGCATTGCTGTGGTTTGAGTCATACCTGTCAAATAGGTGTCAGGTAACAGTTGTAGACGGCTCCATAAGTGATTGTCTTGGTATAGCTGAAGGCGTACCACAAGGGTCTATTCTCGGACCGCTATTGTTTATATTGTACATAAATGATATGCCAAACTACATAAGCCATGGTCAAATAGTACTCTATGCTGATGACACAGCACTGTTTTACGCATCAAAGTCTGTCGCTGATATAAACAGAGCGTTGAATGCTGATCTCTGCAATATTGAGAAGTGGTTGGATACAAACAGGCTAACTCTCAATGTCCGTAAATGCAAGTCTATGGTTAATGTTAGATGTCAGATTCAGGGTCTATTGGCTTCATGGGTCAGGAGACTTTGTAATGGACCTATGGCCCAGTGGAAATTGATTCCCAACTTTTACCTTAAATATTATGGTGATGATTATTTGATTTTTAGAATGAATTTCCTATCTAAAGATCATTGTCCAGAAATCCCAACATTACCCAACTTCTATAAAGCTGTTGTCCTTGCTTGGCATAAAGCAGGAGGGGGGATAACTAAACAACCTCAGACATTAGAAGAAATACTGAATGAAGTAATTTGGGGTAATCATAATATCACTCTAAAGAGAAAAACTTTATTTTATAAAAATTGGATAAACGCAGGCCTGATTCAGATTAAAGATATCTTTCCTGGTGGTAGTTTTATATTAGCAAGGACACTATTGGAAAAATTAAGCGATACCAAAAACTTTTTGGCTGAACACAATAACCTTCTTAATGCGATACCAAAAGAATGGAAAACAAAATTAGCTCAGCACTCTAACCAGCTAAATAAATTAGAATCGCAACCAACACAAATTGGATTGCTTCAAGATAAATTTATAACAGTAGAGAAGGCTATATCTAAAACTGTATACAACCATTTAAATAAGCAGATATTTACAGAGAGAAAGAGTATTGATAACTTAGGGGAGTTACTACATATCATTGTATTGAATAAACAGCTAATATGGAAAGGGCTAACTGTACGTTATGTGGACATTAAAAATAACAAGCTAAGAGAATTCAACTTTAAACTGTTACATCAAATACTGCCTTGTAAATATAAATTAAATAAATGGAAAATAAAAGATCAGACAGGTAAAGTATTCAGTCCAATTTGTGGGATATGTAATGTAGAGGAAAACTTTTTGTTGCAAATGGGAATGTTTGAGTAATATTTCTGTAAATTTGTGATGTGTGGCAAATTGACCAGGGAAGGAAAACCCTGAACAGAAACCCAGGGATGACACCCCTGCACAGTAGTCCTAGGGAAGAAACCCTAGCACAAAAAATCCAGGGGGGATAAAACACCCCTGTAAAAAAAGTCCTAGGGAGCAAACCATAGCCAAAAAAAAAAACAGTGGGAATGGCCCCTGCAACAATGTGTAAATGTGTTACATTATATACGAGGGGCGTGCAATTAGTAATGGTACTGACCCATTTCCCATAGCAGGAGATTAATGAAACTTGGCACAGTTATTAGTCTTTCTCTTCATAGGAATCACCCAGAGTTATGCATTTCTCCCATCGTTTGATGCAGCTCTGGACACCGATTTTGTAGGACACCCCAGGTTGGTCCTCCAACTGATGCCTCATCAATGGCACAAGAGGGACGACCAGGTCTGGGAGCTGTTTCCACAGACTTCCAGCCACGTTTGATTTCAGGATGCCAGCGTTTTACAAGGTCATATGATGGGGCATCATCACCATAAGTTTCATTTATTTCATCAAAAGTCTTCTTTGGTGTGCGTCCTTTCAAATACAAAAACCGGATCACTGCGCGACACTCAACTGGTTCCATTTCACACCTGGTCCATTTCGCACCTGACTAAGTTCAAACACCAGTAAATCAGAAACCACAATTAGTTCAGAGCTGTCTTTTGCAACATAACCCATAGAGATATGAATTATTACACATACAAAATTTCATTTAGATCAGACAACTGGAAGTGGGTCAGGACCATTACTTATTGCACGCCCCTCGTAGTACTGCAAATGTCTAGATGATGGAGTAAAGGTAGAGTTGTGTGTAAAATATGGTTAGGGAATGCTCGTGTAAATATTCTACAATATTTGTGTTTAGTTTTTAGTGATTATCTTTGAATGTTCTTTAATTTATAACATTCTCGGATGGCGGCGAAGCGTAACGTGTGATACGGAGCTCCCGCCATACCGGGCCGTTTGACTCCAATTCTTTCTTATTCCGACATTTTGTGGCATCCAGTGTTGTTACTGTCTCCTTCTCCAGTCAATGCCGGGTAGAAAGCAACCTAAGAGGAAACGCAGACCTACTTCTGGAGACTCTGTCGCGCAAGATTCAGAGGATAGCAGCATGGCATCGCAGGTATCCCTGACCAGTATCGCTGCACACCTGAGTGAATTTGCATCTAAAACATCTGCGAGCTTTGACAAGTTAAATGCCTCAATTCATCACTTGGGTGAAGACGTGAAGTCTCTGCGTCAGGAAGTTGTTTCTCTTCAGCAGAGCGTATCCTTCGCTCACGACGAGATCGATACCCTCAAACAAGAAACTTCCACCAAAACCAAGAAAATGGAAGAGCGCGTCATCGCCCTCGAGGAGAAACTGCTGTTATCGGAGCTCTATTCCAAGAAGCAAAATCTTCTCTTCTGGGGTGTACCGGCCGAGACAGAAGAAGATGTAGTTGAGAAAACCTACAAATTCATGGAGGATAACCTGAAGGTGGCCAACGTCAAGAGTATCGCCTTTGTTAACGTCCACCGTCTACCCAAGATGCGCGGCAACCCAGTCATCGCCAAGTTTGTTTCCATGACGGATCGCGATCTTGTTCTGCGCCACGCATATCGTCTCCAGCCGAAGTCTGGCATCGGTGTCAGTGTTCACCTTCCTATCCCCATCCAGAAGGCGAAAGAGCGGCTAAAGACGGCCTTTCATGATGCAAGGAGCAAGGACCTTAAGCCCAAGTTCAAACTTGATGGTGTCACTATGTACCTCTGCGTTGCGGGAGGGAAGAAGTTCAAAACACCTGAGGACTACTTCAACTAGACTCCTTCTCCGTTAAGTATCTGCTTTATCTAAACTTATGATGGCCTGGTAACGGCGGCCCTGAATGTCATGTATATTTGTTAGGGCTCTTCTTAACAGTTGTGCCGGAAACAGTTTGCCATTTTGTGTTGTTATGTGCGTTTATATTCTCATGTGTGTGCCAGTCCCACCTACCCTTTCCCAAGCCAGAATTATCGTAAATTTCACTATACATGTAACTTTTGATTATGGTTAATCTACCTACTGCCCAAGGGTTTAGGAGGACCTCGGGAGACAATAAATGTTTGACTTTCATGCACGTTAATGTAAACAGTATTGTTGCTGGATCTAAACTTGATGAAATCTCGGCGATCGTATCTGATTATGATATTGACATTGTTGCTGTCACAGAATCCTGGCTTGGAGATTCCATTGAGTCAGATGATATCTCATTAGATGGCTTCCAACCTCCCATCCGTCGTGACAGAAATCGTCACGGAGGGGGAGTTCTCATTTATATTTCAAATACTATTCCTTGTAAAAGACGAGATGATCTTGAAGTTATCTCGTCCGAATGTGTTTGGTTGGAACTCCAGATTGGCATCTTTAAAATTTTGTTTGCTACTTACTATCGTCCACCTGGTCAGAATATTTCCATGACTAATGACTTCATGGATCAATTCATTGACTCTGTCAGTACGGCGCATTCTGAGCGCCCAGATGCCATTGTTGTGACTGGTGATTTTAATTCCAAACACAATGAGTGGTGGCACCTGGACCCAGTTAATTATGCCGGTGCTAAATTACGCCAAGCTACTCAGATTGTAAATCTTCAACAGATCATCACCGAACCGACCTGTGACCTCTCACAGTCTCCTTCGTTGATTGACTTAATTTTTACCGATTCACCTGAGTTCTTTACAAAAACGTCTGTTTTATCCCCCCTGTCCAATTGTCACCACTCTCCTATTATTGGTTACATGAGTTTTCTTGTCTCTGTTCCAAAACCATATTCTCGAACTTTTTGGGACTTTAGTAATATCGATAATGATTCTCTTACTTTCTTCCTGTCAGATCCCAAGTGGTTTGATATATACGGATGCGGAACAGTTGATGAAGCAACTAGTAAGCTTGTACAACTTATTCTAGAGGCAAAATATAGCTGCATTCCTCATAAGACTATAACTATCAAACCTAATGACAAACCCTGGATGTCATCCAACATCAGGAAATTAATGCACTTACGAGATAAGTTTCATAAAAAAGCTAAAAAATCTAATTTTTCTGCTGATTGGATTGCATATCGAAACATTCGTAACAAATTGACCAACAAAATCTCCAAGGCCAAGTTTGACTATGAATCTCGTTTGGCTCAATCTCTTTCAAACCCCTCAACAGCCCCCAAGAAATGGTGGCATATTGTTAAAAAGTTTTTTAAACGTAATTCTTTCAGCACCATACCTCCGCTATTGAATGGCTTAGTATCCATTGTTGACTCGTATGAAAAAGCTTGCATTTTCAATGACTTCTTTGCTTCTCAGTCAACAATAGACACATCCAATGCCGCCCTTCCTGATCTGACCTTTCTCACCAGTGAGAAATCAACATACATTTCAACTACGTCTGATGAGGTTGAAATGCTTATCGGTTGCTTAGAGTCCTCAAAGGCTCATGGCTATGATGACATCGATAATCGTTTTCTTAAGTTGATAGCACCCTTTATTTCTGATAAATTAGCGTATGTTTTTAATTTGTCTTTGTCCCATGGTATCTTCCCTAATGTATGGAAAAAAGCAAATGTTATTCCAATCTTTAAAAAAGGTGACTCTCGTGACAAAACAAATTACCGTCCTGTTTCGCTGCTGCCATCTTTGTCAAAAATCCTGGAGAAAATTGTATATAAACATGTTTATAATCACCTAATTTCCAATGACTTATTGTACACTTTCCAATCTGGATTTATGAAAAATGACTCTACAACTTGTCAGCTCGTTTACATATGTAACTTAATTCTAGAAGCACTTGACAAAGGAAAAGAGGTACGTGCAGTTTTTTTAGATTTCTCTAGAGCTTTCGACAAGGTATGGCACACCGGTCTTATTTTTAAACTCCAACAATACGGTATTGAAGGTCCTTTATTGAACTGGTTTTCTAGTTATTTATCGGAAAGACTGCAAAGAGTAGTTCTTGACGGTCAAGCTTCTCCTTGGAGAGAGATCGGTGCCGGTGTCCCACAAGGTTCCGTGTTAGGCCCACTTCTTTTCATCATATATATTAATGACATTGTAAACGAATTAGATTCCCTTCCTTTTTTATTCGCAGATGACAGTTCTTTGTTGGAGATTGTTGAAAATCCATACACGTCTGCACACAGGTTTAATTCCGATTTATCCAAAATTTTGGCATGGTCAAACACATGGTTGATGGATTTAAATCCTTCCAAGACAGAAGAAATGTGTTTTACCACTAAAAAGAGTCCTCAATACCACCCTCCACTTTTTCTTGGAACTGCCGAAATTGTTAGTGTCTCATCTCATAAACACATTGGTACTATCTTAACTTCTGATATGTCTTGGAACAACCACTTGAACAATATATGTAGTAATGTTTCGAAGAGGGTTAATGTTTTTAAATGTCTTAAGTTCAAACTTCCCCGCCATGTTTTACAAACTATATACAAGTCTTTTATCCGTCCTAGTCTGGAATATGCAGACGTAGTTTGGCATGGCTGTTCAGCAGAACAATCCTCCCTTTTAGAGAGAATTCAATACCAATGTTCCATAGTAGTGTCAGGAGCCATTAAAGGGTCTTCTTATTCCAATGTATGTGAGGAATTGGGGTGGGAGTCGCTCTCCAGCAGACGACATAACCACCGTTTATTGTTGTTCTATAAGATTGTCAACGGCCTAACACGGAACTATCTCCTTGAGTTGCTTCCCCGCGAAATAACTCAAACAACCTCTTATAACTTAAGAAACAAATTTAATTTTAGACTTTCAAGGTATTCAACTAATAGACTTAGTAAATCCTTTGTCCCGTATTGCGTAAGTCACTGGAACGAACTAGACTCCAGCGTTCGCTGTCTGAGATATCCAATGTTTCGTAGTTACCTTACCAAACTAGTTCGGCCCAATAGTCCTTTACACTTCTCGTCCGGGCCCCGATACACCTGCGCCCTTCTCGCTCGATTTCGCATTGGTACCTACGGACTTAATCATTCTCTTTTCAAACGAGGTTTGGTTCCAAGCCCATCATGTGTCTGTGGGTGCCAATCCGAAACTATTTATCACTATTTATTTGATTGCCCTTTGTTTGATAAACATAGAACGGTTCTTTTAAACAATATATCTAATTTAACTGACCACTTGCTTGATTTTGACACCATTTCCGACAATCTGAAACTTTCTATAGTTCTTAGAGGTTCGCCTACATTCAATGCTGAAATCAATTCCAAGCTTATGTTATTCACTCAAAAGTTCATTGATCTAACTCAGCGTTTTTAGTCATATTGTCATATTTCATGCTATGTAGAATTTACTACATTTATACATCATTGAATTGTGTACTTTGTACATGGGGTGGGTAGGGGTGTTTTGTGCACACACGATGTTAGTCGATTAGTTTGTTCAATTATTGTTTTCTAATGTTGTTATATCTGTATTCATGTATTCAAATGTATGTTAAGTGGCACTGTTAAAATAAGTTTTTTAACTTGAGTGCAGTGTCACTTTGTCCTGTCTGCTTTTATGTTGAATAAAAAAAAAAAAAAATTTATAACTTGTGAATAAAATGTGGAAAAAAATGTCTTTTGCATGGAGTACATAATCAGACTTCTATCTACAAGTATACAACCCCTCACCCCTCTTCTTGGTATTGGCGACACTTCAATCCCCGGGTCCCCAGTCAGGTTGGGACACATGAGTATTGTGACTGTTGTAGAGTTTGTAAGAAGTAAAGTGGACAGCCTTGCGGAGGATGAGGAGCAGGTAAGTCTTTGTACTTTCTCTTTCATGTACTAGAAGTTTTTGACTGTGACAAGGAAAGAGAGTTGTGCCTAAAGATGCTGGACATGTCGGGTGATTACTTGATCGCTCGAATGAAGTCCCGTCTCAAAGACTCTATTTCGACTTTGAAAGGCTGGAACCAGCCAAGTTTTTTTTGACGTGTTGGCGGACGGACATAGATTGGATGGATTCATTGCAGGAAGTGCATCGGCCTCTCATGACCCCGCGCTTCCTGCGGGCTATTCCCTGGTTCCTACTGTAGATGTGCCCCAGTTTATCACATCAAACTTGTAAGTTATGTAACGCCAGCTGCTAGTACTAGTAGCGCTGACGACGCACATGCCAGTGGCAGCTCGAGTGTTTTCTACAAGGTACGTAAATGCCAATGTACTACATGTATGATGTTATTGGAAGAATGAAACTGCATCTATTTTTCATGGATATTTTTACAAAAACTTTGCTCCCGATGTGTCAGCGATTTGAATAACTACAAGTTAGGCTCTTAACACATAAGTGTTACCAATTCAAATAACATTTAGATGGACACAGCTGGTGAACTTACGCAAAAGCACCAAATTACAATTTGTGAAGAGCACTTTGTATTATGCATGTATTATATAATATATTATTCTAATACATGTCAAAGGAGAAGAGGGAGCGACTTGGATGGCTTGCTCATCCAAAGGCAGGCAAGACAAAGTTCTCTAACACAATCTTGCCTGACTTTTGTAAGGAGTACTCGTCTACCTGCCAGGACCATGCGATTTGCAAAGGGCTTCCTGACTGAGAGCGAAACAGGGAGTTTGCCATTAAGGATAACACCAAGAAATGCACAAAGGTGGTGAGCTTTGTACAGAGCACGAATACAGCTGCAGCTGGGATGTACCTAGCTGACTCATTCAAAATCAACTCAGAAAAAGATGCGATCACAATCAAACATAACAGGGAGAAGCTGCGCAAGGTTGCGAAGAAGGTGTCAGACATGCACAGCTAGTTACAGGCACACAATGATGGCTTGTTCAAGTGTGGAACAAACCAACTTAGGGAGGAAAGACGGACAATGTATGCATTTAATACCGACTACATGGCAAAGCTGAAGGACCTGGAGGATACCATAGCAAGCACAGACGCCAGACTTGAGGTTGTGCTGGCTAAGGTCGAGCGTGCGCACGCAACAAAGAGGAGAAAAGAGTAGTCAGTCGAGAAAGGCCAAAAAACAACGGCACAAAACCAACAAACGAAGAGATCACCGACGTCAAAAAAATGTAAAGTGATTGCGCCAAACAGAGCTGGCCACAGTCTTGTCAGCCGGGATGAAGTCAACAAGGACGCTGTGCGGTCTATTAGCTACCTTTAAGCACGATCTCTTCACCAGGTCCTAGAATCAGGCCAACTAGATGGAGATGCGAAGAGGACAATTTTTAGCAATATTAACAGATGCTGCCGTGACAGTTTAGAGAGGGTCAGAAAGGCCCACGCCTCATGTGATGGGCGTTGTAATAAGTAGGACTGTCCAGTCAACTGGAACTGCGCCAAGCTAGGAGGCTATACCGACAGGAACAGATTGGCACGACGGGATACAGGCTTTCCCCCGCTTTATGAAAGTAGCATGGACACGCGGTCCAACATTGACCCTGTCAGAAGGCTCCTTACCTTGAACCTACGTTATAGAATAATAGATTTCTGTGTATTTATATGTCACTTTTCATTTCGTGTAGAATAATGAGTTTGTTACTACTTAAGCGTGAGTCCTCCTCCCTACTGTCCCAGATGATCAGTTTGCCGGGTGATCTGCAGCATAGTGGGGACTGAACTAAACCAATATAGGGCAGCGATAGGAACTTTCTATAATATACGATATGGCCTTAGATTGTTGTCAAGTAAATTTTGCTATATAGGTATAAACACAATCAGCTTCATATTGTCAATATTCTACTCCAATTTTCTGCTCTTGTTGATTGTATTATCCAATGATATACACCCGAATCCTGGGCCTATCCAGCCTACGGGTACCTCTAAGTGCTTAAATATTTTTCATGCTAATGTTAATAGTTTAATTGCTGGTACCAAGTTAGATGAACTGGCAACGATCGCTAATCGTTTCCAAATTGAAATCGTTGCTATAACTGAAACGTGGCTCAGTGGTGCCATTCCATCTGAAGATCTTGTCATTGACGGTTACCAGCTACCATTGCGCCGTGATAGAAATCGACACGGAGGGGGTGTACTGGTTTACCTTTCGACCTGGATTCCTTTCAAAAGGCGGGTCGATCTCGAGCCCCAGTTATTTGAATCTATTTGGATTGAACTCAGAGTTAAATCATTCAAAGTTCTCTTCTCTGTTTACTATCGCCCTCCGGGTCAGGACGCTGCCACAGTTAATGAGTTTATGGATTCCCTCTCAAACTCGGTACAGCTGGCCAGAGAGTCACACCCTGACGCAATTGTCATAGTCGGGGATTTTAATGCTAAACACCAGCAGTGGTGGCACCTCGACCAAACTACATCTGTTGGTGCCAAATTATTTCAGTCTACGCAGCTTCTAAATCTTACCCAAATAATCAACGAGCCAACCTGTGACTTATCTCAGAATCCCTCTCTTATTGATTTCATATTTACTGATGCATTTAATTACGTAGATAAGACATCAATATTGGTACCCTTATCAGGGTGCCACCATAGCCCTACAATCTGTTCTCTGTTATTCTCTGTGTATTTTCCCAAACCTTATTCACGTATCGTTTGGGACTACAGGAACATTAACTTTTACAAGCTATCCGAATTCTGCACGCATCCTACATGGTGCGACATTTTCTTGTGTTCATCTGTTGACGAATCTGCGGTAAAACTAAGCCAACTCATTCTTGAGGCAAAAATCCTGTGTGTTCCAAGCAAATCCATATTAGTTAGACCCAAGGACAAACCTTGGATAACTCGTGATATACGTACGCTAATGAGATTGCGTGACAAACTCCACAAAGCTGCCAAACTTTCTAAATCCTCCACTAATTGGGCTGCTTACCGCAGAGTTCGCAATCGACTTTCCAATGCTATTTCCCATAGTAAATCTACATATTATAAGCGCCTTATTAACTCATTAGACGATCCGTCAACTTTAGGTAAGAAGGGGTGGCATATTGTTAAGTATTTTTACAAGCCAAAAGTTACATCCACTATCCCTCCTCTTAAAGAAGGTAGTTCCTTTATTCTAGACTCTACAGAAAAGGCAGAGCTTCTTAACAAATATTTTGCGTCACAGTCTACTGTTGATGATTCAAATGCTTCTCTGCCACCATTTTATTACCTTACGGATCAACGTTTGTCCGAAATCACTACTTCAGCTGAGGAAGTTTGTCTTTTTGTAGGTAACATAGACATTCATAAGGCCCATGGTCAAGACAACATTGATAATCGGTTCCTCAAAGTTATTACGCCCCTAATTGCTGATAAAATAGCTTATGTATTTAATCTGTCTTTGTGTCACGGAACTTTCCCTGAAATTCGGAAATATGCTAATGTTATTCCTATTTTTAAAAAGGGGGACCCCCAGGACAAATGCAACTATCGCCCGGTTTCTTTGTTGTCTTCCTTGTCAAAGGTCCTTGAGAAAATAGTTTACAAACATTTGTACAACCACCTTACACAGAACAGCCTTCTTTATCGATTACAATCAGGTTTTATACGTGGTGATTCCACTGTACGGCAATTGGTATACTTTACTCATGTAATTCTTGAAGCATTGGACTCGGGGAGGGAGGTTCGTTCTGTTTTCTTGGATTTCTCAAAGGCCTTCGACAAAGTATGGCATACAGGCCTAGTCTATAAGTTACAAAAAAATGGTATCGAAGGCCCCCTTATAAATTGGTTATATAGTTACCTCCAAAATCGATTTCAACGTGTTGTTATCGACGGCCAGTCGTCTAACTGGTGCGGCATTTCTGCCGGCGTCCCCCAGGGTTCTGTTCTGGGCCCTTTACTTTTTTTAGTTTACATTAACGATATTCTTGAAGGACTTGCCTCCCAGCCTATGCTATTTGCTGATGATAGCTCTCTGCTCCAAGTTATTGATAACCCAATTAACGACGCACTTTCGCTTAATTCAGATTTGGAAAAGATTCATTTATGGTCCACCAATTGGTTAATGGAACTAAACCCTGCTAAAACTGAAGAAATGTGCTTTACCTCCAAAAGACTTTATCCGGTCCATCCCCCTCTTTTTCTTAATAAAACCATGGTTAAGTCAGTTTCTAGTCACAAGCATATTGGGGTTATTCTTAGCTCCAATATGTCTTGGCATCAACACATTGAAAGCATTGTAACCAAAGCCTCTAAAAGTGTCCAATTATTTAGTGTTTTAAAATTCAAATTATCCCGTCAGGTTCTAGAAAAAAATATACAAGTCCTTTATACGTTCTTTGTTAGAATATGCTGACATTGTTTGGCACGGGTGCACAATTGAATCAAATCTCGTCGAAAGAATTCAGTATCACTGTTCCCTCATTGTAACCGGTGCAATAAAAGGGTCATCATATTCTGCCACTCGTAAAGAACTCGGCTGGGAGTCATTGTCCGACAGGCGTCATATTCACCGCCTATTACTATTTCACAATATTGTTAACGGACTGACTCGTGAATACCTTACCACTTTACTTCCTTATGCAATTACGGTGATATGTAATTATGATTTGAGAAACAGCAGAAACTTGAGACCTATTAAATTTTCGACTGACCGCTTTGGAAAGTCCTTTACTCCATATTCCACCACTGCTTGGAACAACTTGGACTTAACTCTTCGTACACTCGATTTCTCGAAATTTCGAGAACATCTTTTTAAAACGATACGCCCTCCCTAATTCAGCCATTTTAGCTTCGGGTCTCGACACTCTAGCATTCTCATTTCACGACTTCGTATGGGCACCTGCAGCTTGAATTATAGTCTTTTCACGCGGGGTCTTGTGTCAAGCCCAGCCTGCAGCTGCGGGTGTCCATACGAAACGATTTCACACTACCTTTTGCACTGCCCTACCTATAATTACCAGCGCTCAGTTCTCATCGGCAAACTCTCTGGGTTACTTGTACATAAACTTGATTTCCACAGTCTTACAAATAATGCAAAAGAAATGTTGATCTTACAAAGTAGTTCTTTCTGCTCCTTCAACGTCAATTGCAGATTCGAATTATAGAAGCAACACATGCGTACATTGCAACAACAAATCGTTTTTAGATTCAAGTATAATTCTTTGTTTTAGTTTTCTACTCCAGTAAGGGAGATCGACTCACGCACACTGTTCATACATATGTAATTATCTATTTATTATTGTCCTGTATAATTTATTATTTTCAATTCTTGTATAAGTGGCGGCGTTAATATAAGTTGAATGTAACTTGAGTCCGCCGTCACGTTGTCCTCGTCCGTTTATTTGTATTTTTACACGTATTTCAATAAAGAAAAAAAAAGTAGCATGGACATGGCAGTCCTACATAGCTGTGAAGATTCTAAGTCACTGCGAGTGTTGGAGAAGAATGGATGCTTTGATCCCGATCTGCTTGCTTTTGCGGGTACCAGCTTTTGAACAAGAATGGTATCCCCACTTCTGACTTTCAAGGGATACAGAACACAGGGAAGGGGCGTTGTGATGTAATATTTAAGTCACAAGCAGCTCCTTTCCATACCTCGTAGCAGATGATAGTATAGAAGTCAACACATACGGGTCAGAGGTCACCGTAGTTACGGCGATAGGCATTCCTTTGCAGTTGGATGATACTACATACGATTCAAACTGAAGGAGTTTTGGGAGGTCCTGAATGTGGAATTCTTGACCTATGCAAGTCAGGGCTACCCGGAGTTATTAACGAGAACCCGTCAGTACAGGATGAAGCTGAAAAGCCATGTTCCTAATTCGGAGAGACTGGGAGATGAGGTTATCACGTTCCGATACGCGGGCCAACCAAAATTGTGCTATTAATGTGAAAGTACTGGCCACGTTTTAGTCGATTGTGAAGCAGAGAAGTGCTCTAAGTGTCTTGCATTAGGCCATCTTGTCAAAGATTGCACCAGTGTCATCACATGTAACGTGTTTGGAGAGAAGGGCCACACGTGGCGTAACTGTGACCTGTCCTTCATCAATGCCTGCAGGCCGTCTTCGTCCTGGGCGAATGTGTACGAATATTTAACGACAATGGGAAAACTTTTTTTTTGGTGAGACGTTTGCACAACTCAAATGAAAATGACAAGAAGTATGAGGGGAAGGAACGGTAAGTTTAAAAAATTGTATTATACAGTGTATATGTATACATATGTAAAGTCCGAACTAAATGGTCAACAGACAATTTTGGACAAAGGCAAATTGTTAATCTGTTTATGTAACACAAATAAAGACTTAAAATCATCTATACAAAAACCTTCAGAAAATATAACAGTTTTCATCGTTATATTTTACAGACTAAACTCACCCCACAATGCAGCAGTGACGACGTTTCTTGTCAACGAAATTGCTGCCAACGGCGAGCACCCGTCAGATATGATCCGAGGTGAGCAACTGTGCTTCAAGTTCAAGCTGCCCCTTTTGCAAATGTTAAAACGGGCAATACAAGACGGTCTTTCTTGTCCTATACATAGTATAACTTATACTCTCTATGCAACTTTTGCGTGGAATTGTTTTTTTTGCCATGATGATGCTCAAATCATTGGTATATATGATGTATGTACATGTTTAAAATCGACAATTATGGTAAATTAGAATTACATTCAATACAGTTGAGTTTATACAAGCTAAACTTTTTATACATTTTTTTTCCAGCCGCGTGTGTTGGTTACTACGAGACCATTCGTCGGGCGTACACACTGAGTCTACCCGAGAACAAAGAAAAGGCGGCAAAAGAAGGAAAAGACAAGCTACTCCGGTCCCGGAGAAAGAGGGTGAGTCTATTATGTCTATTATGCAAACCTGTTTGTCTGTAAACAAAGGACCAAGCCCTTGACACCTTGACTTAAAGTTTGTTTTTAGAAGAGAGGAACATGTTTTGTTTGATTAGTTTTTCAAATTTGTGTTTGTATGCGAATCTACTCATGCACAGACAGGAACACGTTGACCTCATAAACCCGCTTTTACTTTATGATCTAGACGAAATCACCCCTGTCACCTTTCAACTCTCAGCAAAGCTGAAATCTAATCAAATTTATATTTAGTTCTCATTGTTTGAACTACTAGCGATTTTTACTGAAGTCACATATGCTTGGATGCGCTGACATATTTCCATTTTTCAATGTTTTACACTAGTTGCTGGACGTGAGAAGAGATGCCATCCAGAATGAGGAAGAGCAGGGCCTCTAGACTGGAGTAACACAGGAGCTTATGTCCGATGAGGAAGACGGCACTTCAAACGGGATGGCCGTGTGGCTGGTGAAGCCCCCAGCCTTCCGAAGCCAACAGCTGACCGACCTATGCGCGGTACTACAGACCAGGCTGGATGCTGACCCCAAGTACCTGGCCGCCAACCGCAAACAGAGACTGAGGGTGGAAGGCGCTGAAAGTGACAGGGAACTCCCTCGGACCTACGACCCCGACCGGGCCGCTGTGCACTTCACCCCCGGAAGCACTCCCCGCCCAGCAGTCCGATCCTGTCTGTCAGCCATCACAGCTAACAGCAACAACCATGCCAACCGCACCCCGCCGCCCCGCAGACCGGCAGGAAGAAGCTTAGCTTTCCAGAGTGAGGACTTTCCTTCACGGACTCTGGAAGGCTACAATGTGGCTAGTTTGGTCGATGAGGATATTGATTGTATTTCTGACATTGATGGCAATTCCTTAACTCCACTGTAGTCCATATGTAGCCTGCACGCCTGCTCAGCATGAATAGTTATTTTTTCTTATCTTTTGTATTCTTTTAATTACTGGGCAACTTATATTTTACGGGATGTGTACAAGATACTTGGCATCTTAAAATAGCTAAGAGTTTGGTGTGTCCATTCAAGCACACATGGGTGTACTTTGTACTATGTTACTCGTTTGCATTTTATATCTAACGTATGTTTGTGTCCTTTCTTACTATGTGTTAAGACAATTTTGTAATGTGCCAGGCAAGGATCCCGCACCCAATGTTTCAGCTTCGCGTTTGATCTCAGCCCTGGCATACCTGGAGGAAAAGGCACGGGCACTGAATCACCCAAACCTACGGAAGTTCGGGGCTACACTGCGCGAATCCCGGGGTTATGAGTATCATCCAAATCTAGGGAGAATGGTTTTGGGAGCACTTGGCCCTAAGGAGGACGAAGAGGCATTCCTTTAAAGTTTAATGACAACTTCACACGATTTAAACTAATTCTTGACCTACGCAAGTCAGGGCTACCCGGAGTTGTTGACGGGAACCCGTCAGTACGGGATAAAGCGTATGTGCCATGTGCCCATTTCGGTGAGACTGGGAGATGAGGTTATGTCGTTCTGATATGGGAGAGCCAATGACCCAACT